>NW_028292572.1:7207185-7418483 GCF_029948245.1 Actinia tenebrosa | reverse complement strand
CCCGCTATGCTGGATACAATTTGACCTATGCTTGGACGACGTCTATAAGAAAGGGGCACGGTGTGTGCCAAATGCAACATACCTCTACTATGGAGGTTTGACCCGAATGATGATCAGCAGTTCTCCGTGGATCGTATAAATAATAAACGCGGGCATTGTAGAGGCAACGTAAGACTGACATGCCTAGAGTGTAATCGGGCGCGTGGTGCTGCGCTACTCTGAGTCTTTGGGGACTATGAGCAGCTCTTCCATGACAAATCCGCGACTTAGGCCATTTAGGTAATACAACGCGGGTTTGCCCTTCCTTGGTGACGGACTTCGAAATCTCATACGTTTCCAAAGACCAGTTAGGATCCGTGGCTCTCTTACTGCCACCTTCGAGTTCCCCCGGCTGATAGAGGTATCTGACCACTATGTCGCGGGGTAGCTTTTTTTCCTTCAGTCCGACCGCCCTTGAACTTCTGACGTAGGACTTGTGTTCCACGTGTTTTCTTTTTTATGGCATCCTTGGGTTTCATTCCCGTAGCCCTGGCCGCCTCGTTGTTCAAAGCCGCGACGACCTGGGGGAGCCTCTGAGTCCATTCCCTGTTGCGTTGGAGGGATCTTCCAGCTCTTTCCAATACTGGTATCCAAAGAGACGCTCAGCCAGGGTCTTATTGAATCTTTCAACGATGCTCTGACCCCTGTGGTACTCAGCTTCAGCTCTCCTAATCTTAGTGTCGTGGTCTTTCAGGGTTTTGGTAACCACGCCCATGAACTCTGTCCCCGCATCCACTTGCAGCAGCTTAGGCCATTTCAAGACGCGCTTATAAATCCTACCTAGGGCTTCTGCGACTTCCCCAGAATCCTTGCTGGTTATGGGTTCGGCGTCCTTATATCTGCTTGCGATATCAACTACGGTCAAAGCGTACCTATAGGTCTTTTTTCTCACCTTGTCGTGCGGCAAGAAAAGCAAATCCGCCTGATGAACTTCATTGGGGACATTTACGGTAAAGCTGGGCCTGGGAATGTACTTAGGCACGGGAAGATAGACCTGCCAGATGGTTTGTTTTCTTAGCCAGTTCTTAGCCGTTTCTTCTGATACCCTGGCCGCGGTCGCGAGTTTCTTGATGGCCGACGCTCCTTTCCAATAGCCTTCAGGCCCATAGTAAATCCTCTTGAGTTTGTCCTCTACGCGACCCATTATATGAATAGAATCGCGCTTCGCTTGATTCAAGCGAAGGATAAGACAAGATTGATTTGACGTCCATTGAAATCCACAGTCTTTCCGTCCACTTTAATGGTGATGTTTATGCTTTCTACCAAATTAGACAAATCATAGCTCAAAGAAATGGGAGTGTATTCTTCTGAGTCAAATGGATTACCTTTGGGCAGAAACTTGGACATAAGAGAAGACTTTTCTCCATTGTTGTAACTATGAACCAAGTCGCAATAGACTTCGTAAGAGGATGCGACTTTCCATTTCACAGGTATGGCTGTGTTGGTAATTTCCTTGCCTGAGACACCTAGTAAAGATCCTAATGCATCAGTTTTTCCTAGGGTTACCGAGAAATTGTTAGGAAGATTATGTTTGAAGGTCATTTCGTGCGGCAATCCCGTGGTGAGAGTATAACCGCGCTTGGCGAGCTCCTTAGCAAGGGTGATTGGTGTGTAATGTCCATCGGGCAGCATTACGCCTTGGTAATTGTTAGACCCCTTATGCACGGTGACCATACCATTGACTAGATTATACCAAGAATTGTACAAAGAACAACTAACCAGCCGAACCTTATGGGCTTCGATGGGGGGATTCAGATAAGTGGTAAAGTTATTTTTATCGCTTTCCAAAAAGACGATCATATATTACAGGGGACAAGTCCCCTTCGTTAGAGCAGATACGCCAAAGCTACGCCTCCCGCCAGCCCTGCGACTCCTACGAAGACCAGCTCATTGTCTTTTTGTTTCTTAGAAGGCTGGTAGTAATTCTTGAACTGAGGCTTTCTTAACCCCGTTAATGCCGCGGGGTGCGCCTGCGCATAGAGCTTAAAGGCGTAGTCTGTATTTTCGAAGTTCTTATCCGCCTGCATTTTGTCTTGGTAGTTCTTGTCCAACCAATCCCTGTAAGCTTGTCTTTTTTCATTCCAAGCTGCAACGTCTCGCTGATATTTCTCCAGCGCTAAGTCGTGTCTCTTCCTTTCGGCGGCCAAATCTCCGCTGCGATCACCTCTAACTAATCTATCCAAATATTGACCGCCATAATTAGCTCCAGTGAATGCTAAGGCTGCAATAACTCCACCTGCGACCACGCTAGCCATTATATATTAGAAAATCACAGGGATTTTCACGAGTTACGTCGTTGGCAGGTACTTTTCCTTCCGTAGGTAATCCTTTACCATGATAGCCCCACCCACGGCAGCGGTCATCTTAGCAAAATTAGCGAAGCTCTTGCTTGGGTCTTCAGTAAAGTCTTCTTTGAGCACTTTCTTACCTACCCAACCAATACCCGCAACGATGGAAGTAATGATAGCTGCTTCTTCAACAGTTTTCAACAACGCGGTCGACATTATATTACAAAGCGAGAAGGAAAATCTAGGTCGCCACGGGTGATAAATCTACTCCATTTCAGGGATCTTACTTTTTCTAACAGCCGGTTCCACAGGTGCGTGATATGTTGCGGCCTCCCACTTTACTTTTGGCTTCGTAGCCCGCCATTGTAAGTAGAGGCTGCCTGCTGCTATAGCGACTCCTAACGCGCCAATGACGTATCCCGGATTAATAAAGGATTCCTCTTCTTTTTCCTCCACCTTTTCTTCTTTTTTGGCTTTGTTCTTTTTATTCATCTCCGCGAGCTTCTTTCCGGCAGCGACTCTGCCTGGAGATTTAGCCTTGGTAATCTTGGTATCTTCTACGGGTGGTTGTTCTTCGGTGCCACTCATCTTATATTAAGGGACTTGAAGGACTTGACAAGTAACTTGATGACGACTTGACAATGACTTGGCAATGACTTGACAACGACTTGACTAAGTACTTGAGGTGACTTGACAACGACTTGACTAAGTACTTGAGGCGACTTGATCAGGTACCTCGGCAAGTGCCGCCTGGAAGACCTTTTCGACTTCTCTGTCCTTCTTGAAGTCCTTCCAAGAGGCACCAAAGGTGCCCGCAAGTTCCTTCAAGTCGACGTGCTGAGCCACGTGCAAAGCCGCAGAGGCGACTGCCATTAACTTACCGCACTTCAAAGACAACCACCCGCAGGTTATCTTAAGTTCTTGGGCGATGACATAGTCCTCGCTTATGTCCTTCCGCAGTTGCTCCACGTCGTCTATGGGCAGCGCAAGTCCAAGCAATTTAGTCGCAAGTCGAATAGCTGAGTCTGCTACGGCGTCCGTGGTCTTACTTGCAAGGGCGGCCTCGTATCTCTTATGGAACTTTTTAACTTCCTCTTCCGACAGCTTATTAACTTGCTCATGGGTAAGTTCCTTGCCTATCATTTCTTTGCACTTCCCAGATGACACAAGGATGTTGAGTTGTTCCTTAAGGTTACTTTCATCTAACTGTGTGGGGACTTCATCTAAGAGCTGCTCAATGTCCATATACATTAGGAATCATAGATTCCAACCGTGTAGGGAAACCTCAAAGAGAAGATCATCTTGGAATGTTGGTGCGTTTTTAAATGCCGCATGTATTCGTGTAACTGTTCCTTGGATATCTCACCGCCGTAGTCAGAAAGGATGGTTTCCAGGTCAGACTTACTTGGAGTATAAAATACTACGAGAGAGCCTCTGTTTTCCCTGAAGGGCTTAGAGACGCTGGTAAGCTGCTGCGAGAGCAACCAAACGCTGATATTGTCGTGTCTGCCGCTGAAAGCGAGCTTAACGAGCTCGGAGGTGCGTCTTTTTACGTCGTCCCCACAGGCAATGTCATCCAATATGAGGAGCGTCTGCGTATCTTTAGGGATTTGTTTGTGCCAGAACTTAAGATGTCCAGATAACTCGTTAGGGTCTAAGATATCTACAAAGAAGTCGTCATCTTTCACTCCTATGCCCGTCCAGGTGCGGTTATTCACGTAGGTGGGACAAAGTAGCACGATATAGTCGAAGCGGTATCTAAAGGGTCCTAATAGCTGCTCCACGACGAACTGCGTTTTGCCGCAGCCGGTGGGTCCTACTATCAGAGCATTGCAGGGAATATGGTTCGGATCCATTATATATACGATGGACCCAGTGGACGCAGTAAGAAGGATTGCCACCGACGCAAAAGATAAAAGAGACACCATAGAAATGCAAAGGGAGGAGATCGATCGGCTGAAAGAGCGCGTGCAGGAATTGTACGATGAAATGTGCGGTCTGAAGCGTGCGGAAAGGTTTGGTGCGCTTTTGACGATGGCCGGTTGGGCGAAGGAAAGCGTGCAGGACTTTATTAAGTATCCCTTATAAGGGTTAATAAATTCTTATTATATAATGAAGTGTAAGGATTGCGACAGGGAGTTCAGTAGCAAACAGGCTTTGCAGTATCACCAAAAAAAGAAGGTATGTTTTAAAGAGGTGGATAACGTCACCACCTGTGGCACTTGCAGCCGGCAGTTTAGCAGTAAACAGGCGCTGCGATATCACGTGGAAGGAAGGGTGTGTTTGAAGTCTAAGGAAAGACGCTGTGCTGATTGTAATCGGCTCTTTAGCACGCCCCAAATGTTGCAATACCACCAAGAAAATAGGGTGTGTTTAAAGGATGTGTGTGCGCGCTGCGGGGAGCTCTTAACCGACGCGTGGCATCAACATAGATGTCGTGGTAATTATGATTTGGACGTCGTATGCGAGGAGCATGGTGATATCGCTGCGAGATGTTGCCCAGCGGAAACCATAAGGAAGTTAACTCTTCGTAAGAAAGAAATAGACCAACGCTTTACGGAGTTCGACCGCGCCGAAGGTACGCGCTGGGAGAACGCAGAGTATTGGAGTGCGCCCTGTGACGCGTGTGGCGGCTTAAGGAAAGGAGATGATCATATCTGGCAGTGCTTGTGCCCGCAGCATCATCCCCGCGGTTTTAAGGAGTACTTGGATCGCTTTGATGATTGGCATGCTCAAAACATGGAGGTAAGGAAAAGGCGTCCTTAGTTTGCGCAAAGAGTCTCAAAACACACTCTTATATTTATTAATATTCTTTGATTGTTTATTAAGAAGAAAAGAAGAAACATTAATAAATATAAGGACCCCTTTTGTAGAAGGTATGCAGAACTCAATAAGAAAAGAAGAAACATTGATAAATATAAGGACCCCTTTTAAAGGTATATGCTAGCCTACGCAGTCGCCTTCTTAGGAGGATTCCTAATCGCCCTTTCAATATATGGACTGTATTACTTGCGAACTACCTGCCGACTGCATTACGCCACCGATACCCAAACCGCGTAAAAAATACACCTGCCTTCATTGCGACAGGGTATTCTCCGAAGGATCCTTTGTGGGGCATTGGTGCTCCGCGGATCCTAAAGCGCAGCGGACTTTAGCAGACGCGCTTAACTACAAAGAGGAGATGGAGTGACTCTTCTTTCAATGTCAAACTTCCATCGGCCATTTACCTTACCATAGCTGCGTAAGTGGGTGAATTCCTCGCCCTGAATTACGTACCGCACGCAATCCGGCGCCCAAAGGGAATATTCCTTGCCTTCTAAGTCTTTGAGGACTAACCGTAAACGGTCGATGTCTTCGAAGACGACGTAATTTTTTATTTCGTATGCTTTACCGTGGGCAAGATCACGCCAGTGAGTCAAGCTGAGCTTCATTATACCTATGGAATATCTTTAAATGCGTTTTCAAAGTGGCGTAGGACTTAAACCGCTTCACGCAGCCCCTACAGGGAATACGAATGCCATCCGCGTAATCCATCAGGGCACGGCAGATAATGTCGTAATCGTTGCTAACCATCGTTAGGTAACCATTTACGTCAAGCTGTGAGATTTTCTTAGATTGCTTCGCGGATAAGACGCCGTTTCCTTTTGGGGTTTTCAACTCGATACACAACCCGCGGTATTCCTTATGCGCATTTAGGATTAAAAGGTCGGGTTGACCGGCTTGGTAGCCTTTTCGCCAGCAGGTTATTCGCTTGCTGTCTGAATCTTGAAGTTCGCCAAGACCCGGCGCTATGATGAAATCGGGGTAAAACCTACGTATGTAGTCGACTACCTTCGCGTGTAGGTCGGCTTCATTTTCGATCTTGAATACTAACTTGTTTGGGCCGCCAAACCGCCTTTCTATTGCATATTTACCCGTTTTCCTTAGCGCGGGTAGGACTTCCTCAAAGACCCAATCACGAAACTCCACAGCTTTGGGTAGTTTGGAGCTAAATATCAGTTCGTACAAACCAGGTTCGGATATAAACACGGCATTTGGTTGCGTAGTAAAGGAGCGGTGATTCGCAGCCCCTTGTAGATCAGCCCATTTTTTCTGGTATTTTTCAGATACGTGTGCTCTGATTGCATCTCTGGGGCGCTCATAGCCTAACGCGGCTGCCACCTCCTTCGCTTTGAAGTATAGTTTGTCGCCTTGCACTATGCATTGCAGTTTGGTGTCGTTGTTTTCAAATACGCGAAGCATTGTATATTTAAGAAATATTTTAACATTAATATGCAACGCTCTTTAGCTGATTCATTTCTACGCTCAGTTGCGCGTCAGACACGACGAAGACGTAGCAGTTTATTTTGTCGCCGTCGCTCGCACTGGTGTTTTTGGTGCGTTTGATCTCCAATGTTATGCCATCCTGCGTATTTACTAGACGTAAACCCTGACCATGCAGGTCTTCGTCGTTAATGGTGCGCATGTCAATCCACAGCGCATACTTATCCTTAAAGAATTCCTCGGGGCTAATTTGGTCGCCAAACTTGCGCTTTGCCTCCCTGTACACGTCTGCGGGCTTTATCCCCTGGGAGTAAACCTTGTTTGGGACTCCGTTAATATTCACGCCGACGTTAGTAATGTTAGGGTTGTGAAAGGCTTCGGAGTCGCGCTTACCGGCCTCGTAGGGTTTAGCAAACACCAACATTAACCCCGTGAGACTTCTTCGGGGGAGGTTAATGCTTTGGTTGATAACCTCATCCGTCTTATCCAAGAAGCTAAATGTCTTATACATCACTACGTGGTCGTAAAGGAATGCCTTACCGGAGCTGTATTCCATGCCAGCGCTACGGGCCAGCTCTTCGCTGTACACGGTCTCATACTGCAGCTCTAAGTTGGTGATAGAATAGGGATCCACAGCTCCACTGATTGCGCTGTCCATTCCTCCTATAACGTTCGTGGTGTCTGCTAACGTTACTTCAAACTGCAACTCGGATAACTGTCTGGGGTAATACGCGCCATGGTTCGTAATTACTTCGAAATCCAAGGGGATAACGTACTTGCTACCATAGGCGGTCTTTACCCTCGTTGCGTCTGCTACTGCGGTTGCTCCACTGGAGTCCGTAGGCGCGGGGTTAGTATCGCTGCGAAGCTTACGAAGGATAACGCTTCCAATTCCCTGCTCTATCTTTTGTGCACGGTCGAAGGCTGTTAGCCACAGATCCTTATACGTGGTGTACAAATCGTACCTATTCAAATCCAAGAGGGATTCCCCTGCGAACTTGATTCTCATCTTAGAGACGAGGTTCCTACCCACATTATTGACGGTATAGCGCTTGTCCTTGGTGCTTGGTTGTATTGCTAGGTCAAACCTTAAAGCCAAGGTACCAGGAACCAATACTAGGTTATCCGTTAGGCGGGGCACGCCTACGTACAGCGTCTCCCCCGGCTTTGCGCTAGAAGGTGTGAATGTGACCCGGTGAAAGGTGCGTTCTGCTTTTAGTCCGCCAACCTGCTTAGGTAATACGTTGGGATTTAACTTTGAGCTTATCATATATAATGGAAGTAGAAGGAACAGACCCCGACTTCGATCCCACCACTGAGGAAGGTCAGGCTGACATTAACGACGGTGACGAAGAACCGCTGCTTCCCACCCAACAAGTCGACGATTCCCTAAGGAATAGAATTGCAAAGGCCCTAAGACATCCCAAAGCACGCGAGTACACGTTTCCGCGTGAGCACATAGAGCTTCAAAACATGGGCGAGCCGGAAGCAGCCGCACGGGAAACCATAGAGTGGGCGACGCAAGAGCTAGAGCTGCGCTACGACAACTTTGATGCTGACGACGTAAAGCTCACGGAAAAGGGAAACAAAGTCCTCATAAGTGTCCAAGACTTAAGATTTCCCGACAAAGACCGCTGGACAAAACCGCAACACCTCTTTGATGAGGAGGGCAACGTTAGGGGTGACGTCTTGAGATTAAGAGGCTTTCAGCGTGCTACTAGAAGCCTGTTAGAAAGGCTGCACAACTTAACCGAAAGGACCAACGCGGAAAAACGTGCCGCGGAGCTGCAAAGGGAGTTAAAAGAAAAAGATGTAGAATATGCAAAGCAAGGTCAGCTACTTGCCGATGCTGAAAAGAAGTCCGCCCATCAAGATGAAAGAATAAAAGAAATAGGAAATCAGGTGGATCAGGCCTTACGCGAATTAGACAAAGCACGGGAGGACTTAGGAGAAGCCCAAAGCTCTGGCGCCTCAGTGGAAGCGCTGCGGGAAACGTTGGAAGAAAGGGAGGAGGAATACATGAAGCAAAACCAGCGGCTTGCCGACGCGCATAGGAGGGAGGTCGAATTTAAAAATCAAGAAATAAGGGAGCTGGTAGACCAAAGAACCCAAATTCGACGCGAAAGAAATCAAACTCAAAGGGCTCTTAACCTCGCCCTGCAGGAGTTGGATCTAATTAAAGACGATACCGATAACCTACAAACTACCATAGCTGGCTCTTTGGTGGAAAGGCGGCGGTTAATGGCTGAAATTAACACCAAGGAGGAACAAATCCGGCAAAGAGATCAGGCTATTGAAGACCTGGAGGGACAAATAGAGCGGCAGCAAGAAGTAATCGAGGACCAAACTCGTACCGAGGAAGAAAGGGAAGTAGAAATCCTTCAGGAAAGAGTCGCGGAATTACAGGCGCAAAAGGACAACCTGGAAAAAGAGCTGGGGCTTACCACCAAGGAAAAGGTAAAAAGAGCTCTGGTGAAGTATGGTATTCCGCTGGCATTTGCGGTTGCTATTTCGAGCGTAGTAGGAGTCATCCTATCCACGCTTAAGGCTACGGGCGCGGGCGTAAAGAAATTAGGCAGTGGGCTGACGGACTTGGGAAAAAAGATGGCAGCCGGTCTTCCTGGGCTGCTGGGTTCGGTTGTTTCCTTGGCACTTAGGGCCGGCGGAGAACTGCTAGAGTTTGTGGGCAACAACATTTGGATCTTGGTCGTCGCTATTGGGGTGGTACTCCTGAAGAAGATGAAGGCTTAATCTTATCCTTGTGTATTATGTCGGGCTTATCGTTGTCGGGTGTCCGAGGCGTTCTCGACTGGGGATAAGTAAAGATAGTATTCGCGCCGCCCTGATAATGCGGAACTAGTGGTATAGCGGTCATAGTACTAATAGTCTTATGATGCCAGGTCCTGTCGGGGGTGTTAGCGTATCCGTCCGTGCTATTTATGAAAGCATAATAACCAAGATTGCTACTACCGTCAGGGTAAATCTGTAACTTAGCATACTTACAATTGACTACCATTTGAAACGTAGCCACGTAAAACGCCTCATTACTAAATGGATATGGCTGCGCCGAGAAATGAGTAGGACTTCGATTGTTGGTCAATGCCCTATAAGGAGCTAAGGGCTCATCATTCTCGTCAACCAACCTAAACCCTATGATTCCCGCCCGCCCCGAGGTAACGTTAATGCTACAAACGATCAACGCAAGACCTCCAACTTCAACCCACATCCCAATATCGAGCCAGGTGTGATCAGTATACCGCTCATCCCTTAAGTAATAAGCGTAATGGGCTTCCTTCCAATGTGGATTCATATATTTCAGCAAATAAATTTGCTTCTAAAGGCTAAGCACCGTAAGAGTGCTTATGGTCTCGTGGTTATAGGTCGTATCCCTTTGATTTTCTATGCTATTTACGCAAACGCTCCCAGTGTCGTCTACGCGTATTTGCAGCTTTACCTTCCCATGGCAATCAGCAACCATGTGAAAAGTCCAAGTCGTAAGATTCTCAGCGCTATTCGTTGGCGGCTCTACGGAGAAATGCGCAGGCTCCCTGTTGTTCGTTTTCGTACGCATAGGCTGCAGTATGCCATTCTCATCCAGGAACCTGAAGCCCACGTTGGCATGGCTGCTCGTGCCAATGTAAATACTACAAAGGATCAATTTCTTTCCTGAGTAGTTCAAATTCACGGACATGCCCGTGACATCAACCCAAGATGCCTGGGTGTATTTTTTCTCGCCTGTGTAAGTCGTATAAACACAATCTACTCCAGCTACGTAGGGGTTGTTCATCGCCATATATAATAGCTCAGACCAATGCTTGCAGCGGTTAAGCCGACCTTTAGTAAGTTATGGTCATATTCCTCAGGTATCGCAGGCAGGGCCTTCTTTGATGGTTTCTTAACTACGGGTAGCTTCGTTTCATGCGACTTTTTTGACTTCTCCACGAAATGGGGGATGTTCCTAAGAGTGTCAGAGTTCACGTCGTTCACCCCAAACTTCATATCCTTAGTAGCTCGTTGAAGTTTGTTGTTGTATCCTACTACAGAACCAGTATTTATAGATAAATTACTAGGCATTAACCAACAACCCGGGGCTACTGCATAGTCCAACCTCGCCTTAGAATTTTGTATAGCTAGTTGGTAACGCTGTACGCCCTTGCTAATGTCGCCCTCCAAGATCGAACTTTCGAATAAGACCAAGGCTTCGGCTCGCGTCTCTTCTGCGGCGCCGGTATTTCCAATTATATTTGATCGGGTATTTACTTGGGCTCCAAGGATAGAATACACGTAAGCTTCTATGCTGCGGTTCAAACGGGCAAGGCCGGCTTTGGTTAGTCCTTTACCTTCTGGGGGTATGAAATTAAGATATTGCTTCGTTTGCTCGTCGTTGGTAATCTTAATAATCAGTGGATTGGCCCCTGCATACTTACCACCCTCGTCTTTGAACAGAGGTCCGTCTCTAACTTCCTTAATGGTCTTAGCATTTGGTTCAAAGGTGCTACTGTCGTGAGTTTCTTTGTGATACCCAGTGTTCCATCGTAGATTCAACGCATGAACTTCTTTATCGCTTAGCACATGTCCACCAATCCCCCAATAAGCCCAAATATGCCCCAAGCCATTGTTAGCACCGACAGTGCATCTAAAATCCTTCCCTACAACACCAAACTCCTTACAAAGTCGGTCGTAAGCAAGAACGTTGTATTTATTATCTCTTGGATAAAACGTGGCATCTCCCGGCAGCGCAATAACACCCATCTCATGCAGTATTCTTCGGACGGTAAAGTGGAAGTGAAACATAAATATCGAATTCTTCATCAACTTCGCACTTACACCGCAGCCGCTGGTGGCACACCAAACCGCAAAGTTTAGTTGCTGCGGCCAATAACGCATGTTAGGACCACTTAACCATTCATGAGATTCCTTAGCGGTGGTATGATTAATGGGTACGTCTTTGAAGATATCTCGCACCTTTAACGAAAAGGAATGGTTGTTAGAGATCCGCATGTTCAATGTCAAATCCAAACTTGGATGTTTATCAAATGAAACCGCGGGTATCGGATAAGTACCGGTACCAAGCAATAATTCCTTTGACCAACCTTGCACGGGTTTTGGATGTGTTGGTGTGGGTTTAACATAACCAGAATTCTTCAGTTGATTGTCTATCTGATCGACCAGCGTAGGTTTCAAATCCTCGTTGCTGTACATCCTAGAGCCGTTATAGTAAATCCCATCGGGTCTCCTTTCGAACTTACTAGGGTCTGCATGCGGAAACATCTTCCTAAATGCTCTCCAATTCCAGTAATCCCGATTGTCGTGATGTGGCTGCTCCTCAATATCATTCCCAAAAGCGTCGTACATTAGTATATATAATGGATGTTATACCATCAGCACCTCAGTTGTACCCAGATGTTCCCTATACTACACCTAATGAACTAAACGCCGAAAACTTTCGCCTGAATAAAGCGAACTTAATCCTGGCTTACTTGGAAGGGCAGGCAAAACACTATGAAAAAGTTAGAAAAAAGTACGTTAGAGCCCGGAGTACGCTACATAAGATTGCGATAACTTCAGGATCCATATCTGTTGTGTTAACGGGCTCTGGCGTTGCTACTTCGCTTACTGGGCCGGGAATAATCGTTGGAGTTCCTTTGGCCGGCGTTGGGGCAGCTTGTGGTATTATTTCGGCTGTTGCTACGGGTATTATGAAAAAGCTATCCACGAAAATATCCAAGCATGACACGACAATAGCTCTGTCTAGGGCTAAAGTAAATACTATTACCGACCTTGTCTCAAAGGCTTTGCGTGACAGAAAGATAGACGACGTAGAATTCTCGCTTATTCTGGCCGAAGAAGACAAATACGAGAAATTAAAGTCGGACATAAGGAATAAAAAAACAGTCGTAAAAGATCTTTCCGAGGAATCTCGCAAAAAGATCTACCAGGAGGCAAAAGAAGAGCTTCAAAGAAAGCTTGCTCAGTAAACATCTGCTTCGAAAAGAGCGTGACGGGATTCTATTTACATATCGAACGCCGGCTGTCTGGTTCATATGCAAATTAAATATAATAATTTTCACATACATAAGCGTCCAGATGTGTCTGGCGTTCGCTTGTGATCGTGGACTTTGGGGCTGGGGAGGCCTAAAGTCCCGAGTTCGAGCCTCGCTGTAGATGCATTTGGACCGGTTGCTGTGAGTGAAAAAAAAAGCCTCCCCCACTCACAGCAACCGTGGGGGGAGGGGTAGAAAGTGCGATTCAACCCCGCGATGGGGGGTTTCGCGAGGAAAAGTTGGAAAAGTCAGGGGGTGTCTCGGGACGCTGTCCGGAGTTCACCCTCTGGTGGGTCGTAAGAAAGATATATGTGTATGTACTAGAGGGCCTCTGGCGCGGGATGAAATAAGCCCCGTAAGCCCAAAATGCAAAAAACCCCACTGGGGATAGCTTGGTGTTCTGCGCGATGCATTCCCCAGTGGGGTTTCTGGCAAAATAAACGCCAGTTTTGCATTTTTATTTTCTCGGAATCCATCCTAACAGGGGGTGGTTGGGGTCTATTTTGTAAAATATTTCGTAAATTACGTCAGGATAATAAGGAATATCCTTATTCAGCCGACAAAACATCCACTCGGCTTTTGTCATATCAGAAACCTCAGGAATAGACTTACCGGTAATTTCAGACAAAAGATAGGGAATAGCTTTGTAATATTTCCCTAGCTTTAATTTTTTCAGCGCTTTCCGTAGGCTTTGTGGGGTTGGCTCTTCTAAATGGTCTATGATTTTCTTCTTTACTTCGTCGCTTAAATATACCGGATGTAAACCTTGGATATGACTCATCCAGTCCCTGAAGTATTTTATTCTCTTATATGGCGTTTTCTTACGACCTCCATTGGCGTAATACTGCTCTCTGGTAGCATTTGGTACGGCATTACGAATATTCTTACCACATTCGTAACACTGCGCTGACGTGTCGTCTTCTATTTGCATTTTTTTACCACAACACCAAAAGGGTTCTGGCTTAGGTATGATAACTTTAGGTCTTAGACAAATTATGCAAAAGTCATTGCCAAACTTCCTACATTCATGCATCGTATATTTATAAGATATTTTTTACCTCCGTTTGCGATACCAAATACCCGTAAATCTGCTGTACCCGTCTTCGTAATTCTGGGGATTAAACCCCTAAATCTTTGGCATCGATCGCGAGTCCCCCTACCTGCTGCTAACGCCTAAACGGATAAACAAATATGCCTTTACAAAAATATCCGGCTTCGTGTAAACGGGGCCTAAATCACAAACGAAAAATCGAGTTTTTGTGGACGTCAATCAAAAGGATTTCGGCTTAAACATTTCTAAGGATTCCGACTCCGAATTTCAAACGCAAAGTTATCATTATTGACTTATTGACGGTATTGAGTGAGCTCTTGAATGTCTTCAGCACGGTTTCGTTCATGTCATCTATTCAGTACCGTTACAACGCCATGTGTTATTAACAATCATGCAAAGGCGTCTATTTTATTGTTTTAAAGTGAAATTTTCGAACAAGATGTTGACATCTGCATAAATAAGAAGTTCATACAAATCGAATATTCTATTCCAAGAAAGTATTTCCAAAATACTGTTATAATGGCGAAGACTTTGTATTTGTTAAATAATTGCTGGTTAACGTCAAACTGCACTCACTAAGGTTAAAGCAATTGATTAAAAGATGAGAAACGTGAGAGTCATTAAGTATTTTTTTAACTGGCAATTAATGTACGTATTCCTGTTTCGACAAAGGTAACTGCTGATCTACATTTTACGATTCTACGATCCATCTACGATCCTAAACCAAAGATTCCAATCTTATCCTTCTATCTTTTTTTTTTTTTTTTTTGTTTTTTTTTTTGTTTGGTAGATTTTTCTTTTTCTTTGCCTGCTTATTATATAAACTGACCTTTCTAGAACGCATCCAAACGGAGGTATCTAATGCTTTTACAGTAGAATGTTAAAAAATAAATAAAAATAAAGTAGCATATAGCGAATAAAATAATTCCTTAGCTAGGGAATAAAAACATTTTGAGTCCAGAGTTGAAAATGTCAATAGACTTGGCTTCTTTCCGGAGACAGTGGAAGAGTGTTCCATAGTTTATGGGCAGCAACGGAGAAGAATCGGTCACCATATGAAATGAGATCGTATCTCGCAATTATGAGATCGTACTTGTACTGGAGCGAGGGCTGCGATTTGTTTTCCCCCTCTTACTTAAAAAGTTGGCATAAAACGGCTTGGATATGAACAGTTAAAATGAAGTTTCAAAGAATGATGCTTAGCAGCGTGCTTAATCTTAATAACGTCGAATAAATGCCCACTGAAATAGAGAAGAGCAATACATAGAAGAAGGGCGTTGACGAGCAGATGGTGTCGCCATTTCTTCTTCCAAACCCTGTTGACTGCTATATTCATGACACGAGTCTGGATCAAGAGAGAAATGACATTGAAAACCAAGTCAATGAGTAAGCCTATACCTGCTCGAACTAGAAAATCGATTAGTGGTTGGTAGTTCGAGAAAGGCTTTGGTGTGCTATAAGTTAACAGATATACACAAACAAATCCCAGAGCGGTGATCAAAGCAGTCGCCTCTTGCATCATGATCTGGATGCTCACATCTGCAATAAAACGCCTGCTCCTTGGGCTGCGGTACTTTGGCTGTCTACTTCTCTGTCGTCGCACCAAGCGATACAAATACTCCCAAATATGATCTCTCATTGTAATAGTAATCCTCTCTAGAAGATCTATGATGCCATGGGCTATTCCAAGAGCTATAAAGAGACTTATGTTTGTCAGTTCTGCTTGAAGCACACGAAACACAACTGCAGAAATTCCATAAATCACGGCAACGAGAACGTGGGCCGTGCCAGGATGGATGATACCGTTCAATTTCTGCGCGCCGAGACGAGAAATTAACTTCGGAATGGCCGATAATAATGGACTAAATGTTGCAATCACGATTCTTTTTCTTTCGTTTTGCGTGACATAAAAAGGAAATAGCTTGTACACTAAGAAAAACGCCATCGGAATTCCAAAAATAAACTGCGCTGAAAACATGAAGAACAATGAAACAGTCTTCTTCAATGGATACGGACAAAAATGGCGCGATAAAAGAGAATTGTTGATGAGAATGACAAGACAGAACAGTACGTTAAGAGGGAATGACATCCAAGAGGTCCTATAGACACCATACATTTGACAGTAAAGTCTGTACGTTACATCAATAAAGGACGCCAATATGTTAAGTGAAATTAAACTTAGATTTCTAACCAAGGACAGTGGAAAGACCAACATAATGGTACAAAGGTCCCACAATTGGATGAGAAATCCTTCGACGGTTTGTGCAGTCACTCTAATGCGTTGGACTTTAACGGGGATGGAGTTAAAGTTAGAATTTTCCTCGTAGCACCGTTCTACGGTATTGAAATCGAGAAAAACAATAACGACCGCTACAAAGCCAACGAGGCTTCCTCCTAAAGTTTGGATGAGGAGAACGCTTTTAAGACACTCCCAGAAAGACTT
The DNA here is from genome assembly GCF_029948245.1 of Actinia tenebrosa. Taxonomy (NCBI): domain Eukaryota; kingdom Metazoa; phylum Cnidaria; class Anthozoa; order Actiniaria; family Actiniidae; genus Actinia; species Actinia tenebrosa. The sequence continues at coordinate 7,402,355 of NW_028292572.1, read as the reverse complement.
CTTGAATGTTGGCCTACTTTCTTTCCATGTTTGAGGATCATTATTAAGGCCGCATTTTGGTGGATCAAATTCTTGAAAAATGGTATCTTCTTGGTTGAAAGATGTAAATTCTTCAAGCAATTCCGAGTCTTCTTGATTTTGATTGAGAAAAGGCTTTTCCATATCTTTGGAGCGTCTTAAAACATTTTCGTATGTTTCGGCAAGCACTTGTCCTGTACAGCTTTGAATCAGGTACACTATTGAAGCCAAAAACTCTGCTAACATTTTCTATTTTTTGTAAAAAAAAAATAATGAATGTTGTACAAGCTGGTTGTTTAAAATGATTTATAAACGTCTGGCCAGTTCTCCCACAGACGTTAACGGTTGGTAGCACGTGTTCATTTAACGTTAGACCGCGGATGTCGTACGATTTTTTGTAGTTCACGCAGCTCAAGCTTAATGGCACTTATGATAATGTAGCGGCGACGTTTCACTTTCAAAACCCAATAGATTTAGTAATTCCTTATAAGTTAAGGAAGTTGTTAGGCATCGTGGAGACGAGGTCACGTGATAGGTATGAGAATTTTTGTATAAAAAATATTTGTATATTGTAAGAAAGAAAGAAAGAAAGAAACCAAGAAACAAACAAACAAACAAAGTAGGTGAAAATAAAAAAGAAAGAGTGAAATTTTAGATTTTTTAGCCACGACTTTAGCCACGACCCATGACAGTTAGGCACTCAATTTTTGTCAGAATGCGTGGAAGTTCACCCCTTTTAAGGTAAAAACGCGCGAACAACCAAGACATGGAAATCTGTCAAAAATAAGCCATATTTTACTGAAAAAATGATTTGTTTCCATTTCCCCCAGAATTTATAAAATAACAAAACAATTAGTTCGCTTTTAAATTGTGTTAAAAAATTAGAAATTTAAAATTTAAAATTTTTTCCCCTAAAGTTGAATATTATTAAGCACTTTTAAAAATGAAATAAAAAAGGGGTCCCCGACTTTGTTTTAGAGCTATACGAGGATAAAGTTGTTTTTATCACAGCATTGGAATGACGACATCGCCATGAGCGCGCGCTCACTAAATTCGTGGGTGGAAACTATATAATAATTTATGGTTAATGCAGGCTCACACATTGATACCGAACAGGCCAACCATATTAAAGTTCATGAGTTTAGGATTCAATTTTTATAGAGCTGTTTACAGTCAATTCAAAAAACGTTGTCGTCGACCGGCTCAAGCCTACGCGACTGGACCGAAAGAAATATGGGTAAAAATCACTGAAGCGGTTAAATATTCGTTCTGAATTAATTGTTCCCGCTAGTAATAAGATAATAATGGCGAGAAACAATCCATCAAATGCATGTCTTTGGGTTTAGTGAAAGAAAAACAAAGTAGTTATGATTCAGTTCACAATTTCGAAAATATGAAGGCATTAATTTACGTCTCCTTCAACACTTCCCGCTCGCCTACGAAGGTTTGTGCTGTAAACCAGGCATAACTAGTCAGATAAAATTATGGAGTCAACTCGGCTTCAATGATTGCTATCCAGAGTTCCTTTCGGTCCAGTCGCGTAGGCTTGAGTTGGTCACGACAACATTTTTTGAATTGACTGTATATATAAGGTTACCACACTAACACTATAATTAAGGCCATTCTTTTCACTAAAGAATTAAAAACTCAAGTTTTCCACGATGAATTTAGTTACAACTGTTTATAGTGAGAGCACGTTACCTCATCTTTCATTTGACACAATACTGAAGCATTCGGTACAACAGAATTTCAAATAATGCGAAATCTTGAATTGCCCGAATAAACAAATTTCCAAAGTACCGAATTTCTAAATGATTTAACAACTGTTGAACCTCCATATAATAAGAACATTTTACCGTTTAGATTTTGAGATGTATTTCAGAAAGGAGATAACGAGTTTGAATGATATTTTCGTGACGTCATCCTAATATAAATTCTCCAAGTTCTGGTTCTGCGCATGGTCGTGCACAAACTCGCGCGCGCGCGTACAAAAACTATATGGAGCCACCTTAATACCGAAATTTGACTTAAGTATTTTTCATTTTCTTTGTGTCACATAAGTCGCGTGATCACGCCAGTCTAATATATATTTGTGTAGACGCCAACTGAAACGTGAAATAAAATCACCTTTTTGTCTGTCTACTCTGATACCATTAAATAAGTGAAAATTAGTCCCTTGCGGATTGAGGGTAGAATGTGAAGACCATTCGCAAAGCTATTCCTTAAACGAGAAAATTGTACAACACTAAAGAGATAACGTACAGTTTTCTTCTATGGAATTGACAACGCAGCTCTATGACGGACGATAATTACAATCGTTTTAGCAACACGTGCAGCTCAATAAAAACATGGAATCCTTGACTCCTAAAGTTTTATAATGAATATGAGTATATTTGCTTATTCACTATCGCTTTACTTTCTAAACGTATTTCTTATAATTATGCGACCTAAAGAGCCAAATTCCAAACTACTTCCGGCTATCACATTTTCGAGGTCTGAGTTCAAGATTTTTGATCACGGACGGAAGTATTTTGCATAGCTTCATCTCATTAAACATCAACGACCACATGGCTATTTTGACGACTGACATAATAGGTAAGTTACCGACAGAAACATGCTCCCATGAACTTGACAAAACAAATCATTATTAATAAACAACTAAAAGCTTAAAAAATGGAAAAGATTTTCCATCGTGGATGTATAAATCAAAGATTATACTTATTCATTTGTCTCACGATTGTGACAGTTGGCAGACTGCTGCTGCCAAATGAGGAAGACTAGCAGTAGCAGTCGAGACGTCGTGGTCCTCCCAGCTGCCACAATTGTGAGACAAATAAATATAGTATAATCTTTGATTATAAAACCAATGCGTAGTTCGTGCACTCGCAAGGTATAAGAAACACTCGACTACATCTCGTGCAAAAATCTAAAATAATAATTATATATATATATATATATATATTTAAATACAGCTGGGCCTTGCGACACACGGAGATGGCACTATATTCAAAAGGTTAATGTCCAAAATGTTTGGTAAGGCTACATGGCTGTGGCGCTGTGTACAGTTCGCGAGTGTCCAAAGATTGGGAGCCGCTGGCGCGCGCGTTCTGGCGCCAAAGTTCTCGCAAATTCCTCAAGAACTCCAGTAAAAGCCATTTTGGTCGTTTTTGTCCTTTGTCATCACAACATGAAGCAATATAGAAATACTCAATAGTAAGACCTTCTTTTCATATGTATACGGATAGGCCTGAATTTCTACGCCACTTCGTACTTTAGACCATTCTTCACAGAAAACTTGGGAATGTACAATTCCATGCATACCTTACAGCAGGATGTTTGGAATAGTCATACTTGCTACTCACTATCTCGAACAAGTGTCCACTAAAATATAGAATAGACACACAAACAAGAACAGTGTTGACGAGCAAATGGTAACGCCATTTCTTTTTCCAAACCCTGTTGACTGCTATATTCATGACACGAGTCTGGATCAAGAGAGAAAGGACATTAAAAACCAAGTCAATGAGTAAGCCAATACTTGCTCGAAGGAAAAACCCAACTATTATATTTTTGTAGTTGGAGAATGGAATTTCGTTATACATAAGTTGATACACGTTAACAAATCCCAGAGCGGTGATCAGCGCAGTTGATTCTTGCATCATAATCTGGATGCTCACATCTGCAATAAAACGCCTGCTTCTTGGGCTGCGGTACTTAGGTTGTCTACTTCTCTGTCCTCGCACCAAGCGATACAAATACTCCCAGATATGGTCTCTCATTGTAATAGTAATCCTCTCCAGAAGATCTATGACAGCATGAGCTACTCCAAGAGCTGTGAAGAGACCGAGGCTCGTCAATTCAGCTTGCATCACGCGAAACACAATGGCCGAAGCCCCGTAAATCACGGTGACAAAAACGAAAGCAGTTCCAGGATGAATAACTTCCTTTAGTGTCTGTGCTCCAAGACGAGAAACGACTTTCGGAATGGCTGAAAACACAGGACTCGCAGCCGCAATGACTAGTTTCATAAATTCGCTCTGTGCAACGTAGATGGGAAATATTTTGTAGACTAAGAATAAAGCCACAGGGATTCCGAGGATGAACTGTGCTGACAATATAAAGTCCATTTTCAATCTCTTCTTCAAAGAAGCTGGACAAAAGTGACGCGCCAAAGCATAGTTATTGATTACTATTACCATACAGAACAGAGCATTGAGAGGGAATGACATCCAAGAGATCCTATAGACGCCATACATTTGAAAGTAAAGTCTGTATGTTACATCAATAAAGGACGCCAATACGTTGAATGTCAACAGGTGAAGCTCTTTGATCAAGGAGAGTGGAAAGACTGTGATTATACAGAAAAAATCCCACATTTCAATGAAAAATCCTTCGACGGTTTGTGCAGTCACTCGAAGGCGTTGCACGTCGATGGGAATATCGTTAAAGTGTGAGTTTTCATCGTAGCACCATTCCACGGTACTGAAATCAAGAAAAACAATAACGACAGCTACAAAGCCAACGAGGCTTCCTCCTAAAGTTTGGATGAGGAGAACGCTTTTAAGACATTCCCAGAAGGAGTTCTTGATTGTTGGCCGGCTTTGCTTCCATGCTTGAGGATCATTCTCGAGATGAGAAGGTGGGTCAAATTCTCGGAAAATGGCGTCGTTTGGATCGAAGTTTGTGAAGTCCTCGAGGAGATCTTCAGGTTGTTCTTGCAGCAAAGACTCTTGTAGTTCTGTCCGTGAATGGCTTTGAATGATAACGACTCCAGTGCAGTTCTCCACGAGGAACGCAAACAAAGTTGCCAGAATTTCTCCAATCATACTTTTACAACGTATTCTATCAATGAATATCGTAGTTGTTGTGAAGAGTGAGTTTGAGATTTCCAAGAAAATCAAGTCAAAATTACACAGGTATCCCATCGTGACTTTATATGGAAACAAATAGCTACAACACATAGGTAGCCCAAGCAGACAAAAACATTGAAAAACTTGAACCATAGGGTTCCCGTATTGTCAATAGAATGGTCAGGCTCTGATGAGCCTAACTGAACAAGTTTAAAAACAACGAGATTGAAAGCAAACTTGTACGAACCAACAGTTTTACGTAAGGTGAGGAACGTACTTCATTATCTAATACTGCAATGCATGTTACTCGATAGAACACGTAGGAAGATCCCGTACAATTTGGACTTGTTTGCTCAAGACAACAGAATGTCCACTAGACAGACGCATCAACCTTGATTCATCGATTTAGTACTGTTATTCTCTCTCCTTTGTCTCGCTTCATGCTTCATATCTGCAAAATCAAAACATTCCGAAAACACTGCAATCCTGTGTACAGTATCCTGATATAATTCTCTCATTTATTCTACGCCAGTAGTTTGTTAGCATAGAATTAATTGTCGATACATTACTCGGTGTCTAAGGTTTCTGTAATAATCATCAACTACAGTAACTTATACGACTCAAGTTTATCAACAAAGTCAATTATAATTATTCAAATAAGGTAAAATGTGTCGACGTATTTGCAGCTATATTTCTACAGACTCTTAGATTCAATTTTGTGTACACTTTTCCTTAAAGAAAAAATATCGCCCTGAGAACCCAACATTGTTTGGCTGCGTTTTCAGTGTCAGAGGCTGGTCTTTGTATTGTATATTGGTTAACACATCGGACTAGAAGACCAGTCAAGCCGCCTCGGGCATGACTTTTTTCTCTTAATTTTTATTTACTTTATACACAATTGACCCATATTCGAACTTATTAATAAGTCTATTGCGTTTTGCAGAGCGCTTTGATATTGCGTGACACAGTCTGACAAAGTCTCGCAGATAAAGTAACCATTTCACTCTAAACTTCGAACATCGGTTAGGTATTTGTTTTAAAAATCTTTTTTTTCTTTTGAAAGCGATACTTCTTTATAAACTTTAGATTCTTATTAAGCTATGATGTTGCTAAGATTCAGTGTTCATCAGTCTTGAATGAAAATATTTGTTTAGTTGTCAATCAAAAATTCAAAGCAAAAAATAACAGAATAACGACTGCCCCGAGAGTATACCGAAGGCAAGCCGAAAGTATAAAGAAGGCATACCAAGAAAAAAATTTTTTTCTCAAAAAAAAAAATCTGACAGTTCCTTCCAAACCTCTGTTGTAGTGTTTAAAGAGTGAATATAACTAAGTTTCGTCGTTGACATGCGAGGATTCTGGCCGGGAACCCTGCGAGGCGATATGCCGACACAACGTATGCCGAGAAAGTACGCCGAAGTTACGCCGAAAGCTAGCCGAAACTTGAAAATTTATATTATGATTCGCATGTGTTTTTCCTCCACTGAGGTGTTTATATCTTTATCAGATACTGATTCCAAGTACCATCATGCCTCCTCAACCAAGACTTACTTGGCGAACGTTTCTGACCGTAGAGCCTGTAATCTTCCTATATGCATACGGATTATTTATGAGCATGCCGACTTTCCAACAATACGTCTACCACAGAATAAGTGCTCATAAAGGTTTCCCTTACGCTCCGACCAAGAAATCTGGTTGTGCTGCTAAAGACAATATGAACTCGACACTCAAGAGCTTAGAGGATGAGGTACGGTGCAATTACCCAGTTTGTCACTAGGACCAAGAGAGCAAGAGCTCCCGGGATAATGTGAAAAAGGAAGACGTTTTAATGAGCAACGTTGCCTTGTATTTCCTTTTCAAATTTAAGGAGAGTCGAGAGTTGCCTCCTAACTCAATAACGAAAACAATCCATCCATAAAATTATCACCCAGTTTATGGTAATCACTTCATTTCGGGGGTTTAAAACCTCTGATCACATAATTTGGTAGCCTTATTTGTATATGTACTCGATTATATATAATCTTTATGTCATTAGTTATGATTAATGGATTATAATAAATCACTGGAAAATAGGCAATTGCTTGCAAGAACAAAAGCATTAAAAAAAACATGAATAAAAAGATAAATTCGGTCTTCATATGATACAATGGCTGTCATGGGAATAGACGGTGTTCACGACGGCCACCACGTCGTAAAACAGCCGAAACAATGCAACGTTTTTGTATATTTACCAATGCGAAAATGTATTGCTTTACCCAGCAACATGGTCACAGTGAAACCCTCTTAGCCTATCAAAACTAATAAAACATTAAACACTCACCCAAATTTGTAGGTTCAGCTGTTGGCTTCTCGTTTTGACATCGCCAATGTCATGTGTCTTTCTGTGCCATCCATCGTGATGTCCCTACTTGTTGGTCCTTGGACAGACACTGGTGGTAGGAAACCAGGCTTGGCTTCTCCTGTCATTGGAGCATTCATCGAAGCATTGAACGCCATCATAGTGATGTACACCAATTGGCCAATCTATATGCTGTTTATTGGATCAGTTGTCAATGGTTGTTGTGGATTCTTTACTATCATGACTCAGACTGCCATGGCGTATATCGCTGATACGACCCCTGAAACAAAAGTTGCTTTGCGAATGGGTAGGTTGACCATGTACATCAGTCTTACATCAATTGCAATCCAGAATCACATCTTGAATTTTGCATCAATACCTATTTAAAACATATACCTCATATGAAATGCCCCGGCTCTTGCACATGAAGATTATGAACCACATATTTCGGAACGCGCGCACGTGCTGTCTGCAGTTCAGTATAAAGCACGCGGGGATTGACAGAACACAAGCATAGTAAGCAAGTTTTCTATTTCGTTTTTAAAATACAAATTAGAGTAACCGTTATTTTGGATACGAATGACAAAATAGAAAGTGCGCACTCGCGCTTTGTGCTTTCATACAGCACGCACTTCCAACCAATCAGAAAGCAAGAGTTATTACATTTTCTAATGATACTTACACTTGTATTGTATTTTATCCGCCTAGCTATCATGCAGCTAATGATCTTAATTGGTGGCTTGGTCAGTCAAATAACCAGTGGTCTATGGATCACGAGGTTTGGTTTCATCCCTCCCTATTGGTTCATCTTAGCCTGTCAATTTTCTGCAGCCATGTACGTCATTTTCATTGTCCCAGAGTCCAAACCTAAAACTAGAAAAGATCGAATTCCCTTCTTCAGCCTGAGAAGCTTGAAAGTCATCTGGTCAGTGTACAGGGACCCCAGACATGGATACAGACGAAGCTTGGTCTTACTGTTGATTGGAGACGGGATAGTTAGCTTATCCACTATGGGTCTAAGTGGAGTTATCTTACTGTATGTACTGAGAACTCCTCTTTGTTGGTCAGCAAATGTACTTGGAGGATTTATGGCGTTTCGTTTTCTAACCCAAGGTCTTGGAGGTGTTATTGGGATTGGTTTGCTTAAACGATGTTGCAGCGACCAGAACATTGCAAGGATAGGGCTCACATCTGTGATTGTCTCGCTCGTGCTTTTTGCATTTGCAAACAAAACGTCGATGGTTTTCTTGGGTAGGTAAGGTATAGATCTTCGGGTAAAGCTGGGTTTTTTTCTAGGGAGGGAGAAGGGTTAGGATCGAATGATAACACCAAGTATAGAATTGACGATTGTTATCATAATCTTGTTTGTTCCAAACATGAGGAAGATAAATAGTGGTCATTTAATTAATGGCATCGATGATGATGGTGATGGTGAAGATGATGGTGATAGTGATGATGATGACGGTGATGATGATGGTGAAGATAATGGTGATAGTGATGATGATGGTGGTGATGATGATGATGATGGTAATGAAGATGATTATGGTGGTGATGATGGTGATGATGTTTATGGTGGTGATGATGATGATTGTGATGATTGTGATGATGATGGTGATGCAGATGATTATGGTGGTGATGATGATGGTGATGATGGTGATGATGATGTTGATGATGATGACGATTGTGATGATGATGGGTGAGAAGTCATCGATGATGTTTGAAAGCAATCCAACAATAGTGGGAGTATGTTGTTAACTGGACACTATGATTTTGATCAGTCGATAATGATATATTATGATTAACACGAACATCCTTCTCATTAGTTCCCTTGGTGGGGTGTCTAAATGGAGCCGTCTCTCCAGTCATGAAAGGTATGATGTCTAAGATCACAAGACCTGATGAACGAGGTAAGAACCAAAAAAGAAGAGATTGTAAAAATATACTAGAGTTACTTCAAAAACGTTTGGTAAAGGTTTCGTAGCATTTTGTATAAAAATCCCGAACTGCACTATGGGAGATGTGAATGCAATCAGCAAAAGATCTCACAAACATGGAATTTGACCAAACTTTGTCTGCACGTTTCCCCGAAATATTTATTTTCCTTACAATAGTTACATATGAATATGATACATTTTAAGCAATATGCAACGAAACCTTCACCTACCCATTTTTTAAAGTAGCGTATACCATAGCCACCCTTAAGAGATGCGTTATGTGAAAAGCATTTCCTTACCTTTCTCTGATGTTCATCTGCTTGCTGATCTGTAACTATAGTCCTATGTCAGCAGTTTTTATTGCAAAGCTCCATTAGATGGTAAAACAAGGAATTGTATTTCTCAAGAAAATGAACCTGTAATGTTTGCCCTTGCAGTTAATTGTACTACTTCATTTGGATAATACTGCAGATCAAAACAAAAATCCATAATTATATATCAATAATAGTGATAATATGATGATGATCATAATAATAAGAATAATGGAAACTTTATTATACGTTATTCTTACAACTGTAAATCTCGCTTGTCAGGTAATTAACAATCTAATAATAATAATAATATCAATAATAATAATAATAGTTTCCTTTTTTTTTTTATATTAGCAACTATGAATTTAGACACAACATATTATATTATCATTTATTAACAATTGTAATTAGAATTTAATTAGGGTTAATTTGGCCTTTAGGTTACGCTTAGCGCCCTATTGTGTATGACACTGCTGTCATAATAATATTAATGATGATAATAATAATAATATTAATAATGGAAACTTTATTATACGTTATTCTTACAACTGAAAATTTCGCTTATCAGATAGTTTACAATCTAATAATAATAATGATAACAATATTAATAATGATAATAATAACAATATTAATAATGATAATAATAAAATATAATAATAATGATAACAATAATATCAATATATAATAATGATAATACTAATATATAATATTATATAATAATAATAATGTGTTTAATCAATATTTTTTTACCGACAGGTGCAACCTTTTCAGCCGTGGCTGCCATTAGTACTCTTTGTAACTTCGTCGGTGCATTCTTCTTCAACCCTATATACATCCAATCATTGAGCTTTGGCTTTCCTGGTCTGGTGTTCCTCATCAGTGCTGTTCTGGCCCTATTTCCACTCATCAGTATGAGGTACCATAAAACAGATAGATCATTGGAGAGGGGGGGGGGGGTGGGGGATACATTTGGTCACTTCCTTTTCAGTTCATTATTAGTTGGCGATACATTTCATAGTAAAACAATGGAGTGAAAATAGAGCGTTTTCACTCACGTGACAAGGCAGCCATATTGGTGTACCAAACAACAGAAACTTTATGCACAGTATTTGCATAAAAATGGAGTTCAATTCTCAGAGGATAGAAAATGCATTGTTTGGTACACCAACATGGCCGCTGTGACGTCACGTGAAAACGATCTATAGCACTTTCGCATGATATAGTTCATACCATATACCCGTGAAAAAGTTAACTAACAAAATCGCTCAAATTAGTGCAAAGTTTTGTAGGTCTACTGAGGTCTGCTTAACTTACTAAATTGTGCAATTTCTTTCTTACAATCTAGTGTCATTTTACTACTATAGTCAAAATGCTTCGCGAATTTTCTATCTTATTTAAATTTGTATTCCCTCATAAGTATAGTAAGTCAATTGGTGCTAATTATAACTGAGCAAAAGAAAGTGTGCAAGGGATTCTGGTAGTTGTAGTTCAGTAATGACGCCGGCCTATTGGTGCCAAATCTCGACGAATAGTCGTATTCATACTGCACTTGCTTTATTTATTTTCTTCCAGCTTCATCAGAAACACCGAGTACTTCCCAGCTCCTACATCAAGTGAAGCTGAAACCTCTGCGATCGATGAGGGAAAGATGATTGAGCTCAACGAAAACAACATTGAAGAGGCTTCAGACGATATTGTAGCAAAGTCACCTGACGAGTTGGAAGTAAAGAAACCAATACAAGATTCTGATAGTACGAGCATTAGCACAAGCACAAAGTTGTAATGGAACAACGTCAATTTAGCAATAAAACATTTGACATTCTTGCCAAAAACCATTGCCCATTTTCATGAATAATAGAGCAAAGCAAAGGGGACTTCAAAGGGGGGTCTTTTTTTGTCATTTAAAGATTTCACCTGCCCCACCCCCCACCCCCCCCCCCCCCTCCCTTCTGCCATACATTATGAACGCACCCTAAGGTCAGTAAACAAAAGCAGAAATTAGAATAACAAAACGCGGTTCGAGGCTAAGCCCGCATACACTGGAGTTTTAAGAGTCGTCAATGCATTGGAACGGGCAGCAAGATCGCTAGAGCAGCTCATATCCATCACCATCACTTCTTCTGGGGTTGCTAGGATTAGATCCGAAAACGATGTTCCAACAGAGTAGGTACATGTTACGTCATAGCCGCCATCTTGGTTGACGATAACAAAGCATTCCTCATTAGTTTCTCTTGTTAGATCAACCAAGATGGCGGCTGTTTCATTGTTATTCATATCTCAAGGGGTTTTGAGTCACATGGTTGCACACACTCCGCTATAGTTACTCGAGGTTGTTTTTTCTCATATCATCACCATCTTTCGAGCCTGTTAGTGTTGGTCCATCCATGTATCATATATACATCCGCAGGTAGAAGCTTTATATTAAACGAATTTGTGTCTTTGTAAACGAATTGTATGATTTATTCAATAAAACCGCGAAATTTAAGAGACTTGCTCAGAATATTTTTGGCCTGTACCTATCATCCTCGCGCATAAATGGCACATAGGGCCTTCCTCTGCTTCTGGTTTCTCTAATAAACCTTGTGAGCGGGCTATCAGCCCTCAGCCCAACCCCCAACCTGGAAGACCAGTGGGATCACTCTTCGTCTGGCTCCCACCCTTCGACCTGTCCGGCATGGGTGGCCCTACCAGGAGTACACGACTCCAAACGGCATAGCTCTAGGGGTCATTGGAACACACAAACCGCCTCACCACATTAAGGTGGTGATCCCGATCGAGACGGAAGAAAATGCTTTATCTCCCGAAAAACGCGAAATTCGAAATTATCAGGAAATCGGGCTCCCTGTGGTTTACTAGTGCCAGTCCCTCCCTCATCAACACAATTCAAGATGGCGGTTCAAAGAGTTTGTAAACTTATATTAATTGTCTTTCCATTTTCCTTCATCCTTTTCACATATTATCTCATCATCTCTGCTAAAAAAGATGCCCAGAAGAATCTCACTCTCAAAATTAACTCTCTGGCTCGCCAAAGATTTCAAAAATGCCCTTTAAATCATCATAACTTTAATGGAATTTCTGTGAAATGTCCGGAGAGAGAATTCATCCTTGAAGGATGGTTATCTTGTATGTCATGGCTAAACTGTGATAATATTGCTCTCGATGTGAGGATAAGACACCGAATAGGCAAACCAGGAACACTGAATGCTGTAAAAGAGGTTTACAAAGCAGATTGGTTTGGATATGATGTGGTTTATTCACGATGTGCTCATGATATGTTCGCTGAGGACTGTCTTCATGGAATCAAGATGGTCGAAGGATTGCAAGGCAGTCAATATGTTATACAACTGATTGGTATTTGTTATGAGAACCTCGAGGTATGTGTTACTGATTTGAATTATTCTGAAAAATAATCCGATTTACTTTCAAACATTTTATTTTGTTTCGTTTTGTTAATTTAAAAAAAAAAAAATCTAACTTGAAGTGTACTGTATGACTGTTTCTCCAAATCTCTAAGTTAGATTTTCTTTTTTCGCATCCTACCACCACCCAGTCATAAACTAATGCATGTGTGAATTATACAAATTGTGGTGTTGTCAAAGATTTAAAAATATTGCATGCCAACAATGAAATAATTTATCTCTTTGACCTCTCTTTGAAGTTCCTAGACACCGTTGTTGCAATGTCTTGCTTCTTATTTTACATTTGCTATTTTTCAATATCGATAAATCCATCAATTATTTGAAACCTGTACCCTACCCTCCCCTCCCCTCCCCTCCCCTCCCCCATTCAGTTTTGATGCCACTGAAGGCCCTAACCAGGAAGATCTAACGGATGTCCTTTCTTGCTTTTGGAGAGAAAGTAAAAGGCAAATTCCCCTGACCCAGAAAAATATTAAATTCATGCCTCATGACCGGCTTCTTCTTGGTCTTTTTTTAAATAAACCAGCGGAACACTCCAGTTTCTAGTTCTCTGTTGCTCAGGGTTAGCTTTGACTTTGTGACATTACAGCCATTCTCAATCACACATGCCGCTCAAGCGATTGTTTCTGTCACGACAAAGAAGCTTTTGGTGGACGTCAATCAAGGTGTTTCCATGACATTCTATAGGCACGTACCCTTATAGCTTTGTGTTTTTCAACGTTATGGAAACACCTTGTGATTGATGTCCACCAAAACCTTCGTCATGACAGAAACAATCCCTAGAGGGTGCATGTGATTGGGAATGGCTGTAATATGTCCCAGTGAAGATCCATGGAATTTGAAAGTGTTTGTATTGTTGAAGTTGTGCATTCTTTACTTTACCGTTGGTATTTGTGAATATTAATTTAGACCCTTATGTGAGTCTGTAATCAAGGAACACAGCAGTAATTTGGAACTTGAAAAACGCATATTACAACCGAGTAAAAAAAATCCAGTATATAGCCATGTGTAAGGGTTCAAAATGCATGGAGTGGGGGACAATGTTTCAAATACAGTAGCTAATGTATTCTCATATCTCTAATATTATTTACCAGATGGTGACTGCATATCATCCATATGGTTCAGCTGACAATCTGGAAGAGCTGCTTAATCAACCAGAACTTAACAAGTACAACACCTTAAGCACAAGATTTCAACTGAGTATGGACTATGTATCAATACTTAACTTCCTACACAATAGTCCCCTTGGAATAAGAGTCATGTGTGATACTAATGATATTCAAAAAACACTTTCTCAGTACTTAATATCAAAGGATTTTCATTTGATTCTCAACGATGTTGATGCTCTTCCAGAAGTCAAGCATGACGAACGAAAGTTAATAAAATGTGGGAAGAGAGAGATAACTGGAAGCTTCGTTGCACCTGAGCAATTATGGCCTTTTAAGGAGAGAGAGTTCAATGACAAGGACATGCCTGGCTACGATGAAAAGATTGATATTTGGAGAATTCCTAGTGTGACAGACAGACTACTTGGGAGAGTACCAAATAGCAATGAAGTTAGAAAACTTTTGTTACAATTGCATGAACATTGCAGAAGAGAGAATCCTCAATCAAGACCAACTGCTGCAAAGGTCTTGCAAGAATATAAAGATATTGCAAATTTTGTTAACTTGGAGACTGTTAAAGAATAGTATTTTTTGAAAAAAATGCAAAGAATTAATTAATTAAAAAAAGATTTCAGCCGAATATTAAGCTTTTCTGGCTGACAGCACATAGTGGTCAGTGTTTGACCACCATTTGGAGCAGATAATGAGATTCAAAAACTTTCATAAGCTGGTTGAAACCCACTTAAATGAACAATTAGTACCAACACCTCACTCTCCCAGGGTTCGTGCTACATTTTCGTTTCAAAATTCGAGGACTTTTTAAGCACTTTTCAGGCACAAAAATTCGATTTTCAAGGACAAAGTTTTTTGTATTAGAACGTGGTTTAAACATTGATTCAATGTTACAGTGCAGCTAATTCAGCCGGGGCCACTAGCTTGATAAATAACGATCATGATGCACGCAACAGTAAACAAGCAACCAGAAACTCTTCAATCAATTTTAGTTGTTATTTATTTTAAAAGGAAAGTTAGAAATAGCATTAGTTTGCATTAATATCAAGGAGTATTCCAGGAGTTTTGGCATTTTTCCCTATTTCCAAGGGCTTTTCAAGCGCCCTTAAAAACGTGTTTTCAATTCAAGGACTTTTCAAGGAGTAGCACGAACCCTGCTCTCTCTGCCCAGCCTTGTTTATGTCACTTCAACAAAAGAATATTTGTTTACGATAGATGAATTAAGGAAAGTATTTTGAAAAGATGAACTACAGTAAGCCTAGTTGAGAATGTGAAAACTAAAAAATTTAAAACCTCTTAAAAAATAATGTAATGGCAAAAATGTTTTGCTGCTATTTGCAAAAATATGGGAACTCTGTAGTTAGAAGAGATAACTAGCTAAAAACTAGTGTGAGCTGTGTTGGTGTTTCTAATGAAACAGTGATGATAAAAGGATAAATTTTACACTGTGTAAAGATGATGTTTTGGACACTAGTCCTTCGTCGGAGTACAGTAGTTGCAATTTGCCCATTGGAATTTGGTTTTTCTCTGCTGACAGTCAAAAATATGAAAGTACCGACTGATTAGGTTTGATTGAGGGCAGCAAAAAAAAACAAATTTTGTTTTTGTGCAGCTCGAAGCTACCAAGTTTGCAGAAATGTTTCCCATTAAAAAACATCAAACAAGTCCAGATCTCACAAACAGAAATCCCGTAAACGAAAACAAGCATCAATACTACTGTAAAAAATCACAAAACAACAACAAAAAGATTTCCTATAGAACAAAATAGAACTAGCAAAGGGACTGTTCACTATATGTTGAGTAGATATTCCTGCAATTTTCATAAACAAGTGAATTCTGTGTCTGTGAGCTGCACAGAGTTGGCGTGTTTATGAAAATTCCAGTAATGGGGCCTTGAAATTTTGGTGACTCTGAAAAGTGGGGTCTTGAAAATGTTGAAAATAAAAGAGTTGCCTAAAATTGGGCATACTAATGGTGGTTGGAGAAAGAAAATTATCATCCGCACCCCCTTTCCCCCTACTCCCTCCGATAAATAATGAACAGTCTCTGATAGGCCACGTTCAAGATATTAAAATTCTACCATAGGCTATCTGGGATAAAATGTTGAAAATTGCATTTAGACTTATTATTATTATTATTATTATTATTATTATTATTATTATACAGCTTCTCATTAATCCCATATAGGTAACTCCAATTATTTTCTTAATTGGACAGGTCTTGTTGATATGGGATTAATTAGGCAGCTATATAATTAATAGGTAATGGGATTTCATGCTCCCCAATCAAGAAATAATTAGACTCACAAAATTCCTCTGACTGCCAAATTGGACTCAGCCTACGGCCTCATCTAATTTTGGAAGTCCTCGGAATTTTCCTCGTCCAATTATTATTTCTTAATTGGACAGCATGGAGTCCTATTACATATATATTCCCATTATTATTGTTATTATCATTATTATTGTTTTTATGAATCTTATTATTATTAACGAAAGGTAGGAAAGTCGTGTATTGTACAATATTATATTCCTGCCAATGAATGTATTTGGTGATCCGCGTGTTCATACCATACATGAAGTACCATACGACTAAAGCCTCGCTATCAAGTCTGAATAGACCTATCCCGAATTCGCTTGACTGACCACGAAAGAGTGGTTTGAAGTCGAGACTGAACTTGATTCTTTTATTCATCAAGTGCAACCTCGACTTGAAACCATTGCTTCTACCCAGTCAAGTGAATTCGGGTAGGTCTATTGCCCTCTTTCATAATGAAGTCACAGTTTGTTTACCTCAGCTAAAATGATAGAAATTTAGGCTAAATTTAAGCTTAATTCTCTTCTTTCGAGATATTTAGCGAAATATTTGGTTGTTCTCGCCTTCACCAGCTCATAAACCAAATTTCATTGTGATTTAAGATGTGTTGTTGTCATTCCATCCCCCTCCAGCGACCATGATCCCTAGCGTTAAAAAAATAGTTTGTTTTGATGTGACGTCATTATGAAATAGGGCAATGAGTCACTGATTATGCAATGAACATTTACATTAGTTTAGAATGTTTCAATTTAGAGGAATTTCTAAGACAGGGCCAACATGAACACAGACAAAACGAAGGACAACATCCTTCGTCTTCTTCCTCTTCTTGTTGTTCTAACAAAAAGTCTCTTTCAGAGGTATGTGAAGTTCTTTGTTGTATCACTGCATCATGTCTTTCACTTTTCTTAATACCATATTTGTTTCGAATTTGATCGCGTACTTTAGATCTTTTTGCCTCGGTTACCATATACCTTTGTCTGCGCATTTCTTCCTCTTTTTCTAACTCGCGTTCAATTCTTTTCATTTCTTCATCTGTCACTTGTTCTTCTTGGCTTAGTTGCTTCTCAACGTCTCCAATTGTTCCTCTCGCTCCAGAGGTAGCGCTTTTGAAGAGGTGTTTGGCAGCAAATTCTGCCATGTTAGCTCAGACAAATGATTCTCTATAAATAAGGAGATCTCCTAACTAATGCCTCTTCAAACCCTCTTTGTCTTCATTGAAGTTTATGATCTAAAGGAAAGAAAATAACGTAACATTAATAATATTAAATATAGTTAGTAGTTTTCAAGGAGCTTAAAAATTCACAATTAAATGTTGTGTAATGTTACCAAGCTGCAGCGATTTAAAAAAAAGAGTAACTGATATTTTCACTTTTTCTACCGGAAGCCGTATCCACGTGGAATGAATGGAGTTAAAGCAAATCTTTTCTCTCCTCAAGACACACAAAATCCCGGTATAAATCAACGTAGACTTCAAAGTACCTTTTTATGGTCATCTCTAGGTAAAAGGTTGTAAATTTTAAAAAAACTTATTTTTTAGCATACATCCTTGCGTCCCTAGGTATTATTACTAATGTCTTGTCAAACAATGGTCACAAGATTAGACCAAAGGTTTGCAACTGTCAATATGAGTTTGATTCTGTCACGCTTATGACATCCGGCACTCGAGAAGTCCATGGGAAATACTCTTGATACGTGAATTTTTTTTCCTTTCTTTTTATCTACATTGTATTAATTTTATCTCTTTTCGACTTTTTTGTTTCTTTCGCTTCCTTCCGTTCTGTTTGTTTCTCTTTCTTCGGTTGTCCAAATTTCCCTTCCTTTTTCATTCTATCCCATTTGTATCCGTATGTTTATGCTTGTGTTTATGTCGCAGTGAGGACATCAACAGAGAAGTGAGTGGGCTTGATACGCTTAGCTGTGTTTATGCTTATTCTTATATGTCGCTAGTGAAAACCACGCTTATTACTCTCAATGAAAAGAAGCGACGTAAGCGCAACCCTGAGAACGGATTTTAATGTGGTTAAATGTAATTTAGGCTAAGTTAGACTCGAGGTCAATGACATCTCGCAGTAGCGTTGTCCGGACGCATACCGCTATCTCCGCTGTCAACGCATTTATTACCTCACGCGATCGTTGATCGACTCAGCTAGCAAGTTGTTTATAGCATGTCGCAATCTATTCTAGTCGATCTCTGTGGCCTGTATGAGATATGGATCATAGCTATCATTACGAAATTCGATAAGACGCTACACACGTGATCACGCTAGCTTAATGCCAACCACGCGAACCTTTATTCGCCATCGCTATCTATCGCTAGCACTTGCTATACGACGCTATTACGCTATTACGCTACAACACGAGTTTAATTTAATTTTTCATCATGCCACCGAAACGTTCGCTGACAAACCTCAACGAAGAGGTTCCTGAACGAAATCCGCTCAGCAGCACTCCGCAATCAACGTCCACCGTGACACTCTCACAGGAATACCGACGGGAGCTCGTGGACGAAGTAGTCAGGGCTGTTCTTGCCGCTACACAGCAAACGGCCATCTCGCAATCGCCTGCAGCAACGACAAGCCAACCAGTATTGCCACTGCAGTCAACAGCCCAGGACACACCAGGTACGTCCAATGTGTTAGCACCAAACTTTGTAAACACGTTCTCGCTCGCGAGCGTAAATACAACTAGTACCGCTAGCATAGTGACTTTGCCTATCCCGCAAGCTCGTTCGCTAGGAGCTGTTGGCGGTCCTCCCAGCTCAACGACTACGGTTTTATCTGGCTCCCTCACGTCGTCAAAGACCTTCGCAACGCCAGCAGTTGTTCAGCCCTTTGTTATTGGACCTGGTGCTTCTCCGGTCCCGGCCAAATTAGTCACGCATATCGTTAGCGGGAAGTTCCTTGATTTAGGCGAGCTAATCCCGTCCAATTTGGTCGAGGCGGCAACCGAGCCACAAGTGTTCCTCGACGGCCATATTGTTTTGACTGCTGGGCCTAAGCGTAATAAACGCAAGATCGAGGACATAGTTACATGGATTGAGACATTCACTAGCTACGCCCTGGTTATGTCTGAGTACTTCCCCCACCGCTGGAAGGATCTATCGCTTTATAAGCTGCTCATCATACGCACGTACAGGCAGTTCGGCGGTAAAGCTTGGCTGAATTATGATAAGGCCTTTCGGGAGCACGCGGCCGCGACTAGCCTTACCAACTGGGCTAACATCGACACGCAGTTGTATAGCTTCTACACGGCTGGTCCAGCGCATCGTGCTAGCTTTTCCCACAATGGCGATGAGGAGCAACCAAGGGGTTCAAACAGCAGTGGTGTCATCTGTCGTTCATGGAACAAAGGGCAATGTTCCTCGCGCTTCTCCTTGTGCCGTTTTGCCCACAAATGCTCTTCGTGTGCTGGTCGTCACCGCCTCGTAGAGTGCCCGGAATTTTTCAAAGAAAAAACTGAGACGGAGCGAAAACGACGAACTCCGTCTCCCGAGCTTTCAGCAGATAAATTGAAAACTAAAAGACGCTAGCTTTCAAAAAGTTTTTTATATCATGCTTTGTTAGTCATTATTTTGTTTATCGGTCATGGGTAACTCATGTTTATGTTATACCTATCAAGTTTATTAGCTCTTAGTTATCATGCTACACTGCCGTGACCAGAATTGCCTTTCTGGAGTCTTATATTTGATACTACTGTGCGTTTTAAAAAATTCCCATAGCGTGCCGTTTCTTGGCATGTATTCTGTTCCGTGCTATCGGTTCGTGGTCCGAGGCGTTGTTTGCATATTTGTTCTTGCTATGTTGACACGTCACGTCACTTCATTTAGCGCTACTTAACATGTCTCCTGTCAGTTCGTTTATCTCAACGAGACAGCGCGACGCGCCGTGACATTTTAGCTCTTATCTCCTGATGGCTCAGGTCATCGGCACGCCATAATCTACGCTCTGGGCTGATGTTTATTTACTCTTACTTCGCGGCTAATCGGCTTTGTAATGTTCACATTAATTGTATAATTCATTCAAAGTCTTTGTACCATCTGTTGTGTGACTTTGCGTATTCATTTCAGCGTTGTGTGGCCTCCCTTCTGTCTCCGAGGTTACCCCTCTCCGTGTGGATTGCTTTGCAAGGGAGTTAAAATTACACCCTGACCCCGTCAAGGTGGCATACGTTTTAGATGGCATCCATGATGGCTTCCACATCGGCTTTCAGCACTCGATGAAGCTCAAATTGGCCAAAAACAACAAACAATCCGCCATGCAAAACCCAGTGGTGATTGATTGTTATCTTCAAAATGAAATCCTTCGGGGTAGGGTTGCAGGGCCCTTCGTTCATCCTCCATTGCCTAACTTGCAGATCAGCAGTTTTGGAGTAATTCCCAAGCGCGGGCAGCCGGGTAAATGGAGGCTGATAGTCGATTTATCATCGCCCAGGGGGTATAGCGTTAACGATGGGATCAACCGTGAGGAATTTACGTTGCAGTACGTCACAGTCGACGAAATAGTCAAAATGGTGTCCAAATTAGGCGTCGGTGCAATGATGGCTAAGTTTGATGTCGAATCAGCATATCGTAATATCCCCATCCATCCATCCGACAGACATTTATTAGGCATGCGGTGGAAAGACAAATACTTTGTAGATCTTGCGCTACCTTTTGGCCTTCGCTCAGCTCCATTTATATTCAATTCGGTGGCCGCTATGGTGGAATGGATTCTAGCTAACAATTATGCAGTTTCACACTTAGTCCATTATTTAGATGATTTTGTCATGGCGGGGCCCCCATGCTCGGACGCATGCGCACACAATCTCACCACATCGGTACGGTTGTGCGAAGACCTTGGCCTCCCCCTACATCCGGACAAATGTATCGGACCTGCTTCGACTCTAGTAGTCTTAGGAATCGAATTAGATTCAATTAATCAAATTGCTCGTTTGCCTGCAGACAAACTCTCGAACCTGCAGCAGCTGATAACCAGGTGGCGGTCGCGCCGACACTGCAACAAGCGCGAGCTTGAGTCGCTAATAGGCCACCTTCACCACGCTGCCAAAGTGGTGTGGCCCGGACGCACCTTCATCAGACGCCTAATTGATCTGCTTCGCTGCTTTCGCAACCCGGCGCATCCCATCCGACTCAACGTGGAGTTCCGTCGCGATCTGGAATGGTGGTACCAGTTTCTCTACTCCTGGAACGGGGTAAGCTTCTGGCTTTACCCCGGCATCCCAGTCGTACATGACATAGAGGTGATATCTGATGCCTCGGGAGCAATAGGCTATGGGGCGTTCTACAATCAGGCGTGGTTCAACGGTCGGTGGCGTGCGACACAGAAAACAGAATCCATTGCGTACAAAGAACTCTTTCCTATTGTACTAGCGGCCCATGTGTGGGGGCACGAATGGTCGAGACGACTCGTGCTCTTCCGCTCAGACAATGAAGCAGTAGTGGCCATCCTGAACCAAAGAACATCAAAAGTTCCAGCTCTTATGCGGCTCCTCCGAAGCCTTCTGTACGCAGCAGCTCGGTTTAGCTTTACATTCTCATCCGAGCATATCCCCGGAATCGATAATTCGATTGCTGATGCATTGTCTCGCTTTAATTGGCAGGAATTCAGACGGGCAGCACCTTCAGCGCAGCTACAAGCTACGCCACTGCCAACACATCTCATCGCACAATTAACCGGTCCCTACTAGACAGCCAATGCCAGGAACTTCTACTCAACGGCCTCGCACCAACTACACGTCGTACGTACGCGTCAGCCCAAAGGAGGTTCGTCGACTTTTGCAATCAGCTTGGCTCAGTGACGTGCCCCACGGACGAAAGCACTCTTTGCCTTTTTATCACACATTTGTCACAGTCTATACAGCACAAATCCATTAAAGTCTATTTGTCTGCCATTCGATCCCTCCACATTGAACAGGGTTTCGCCGATCCACTGACGAACTGCCACAGGCTTCAGCAGGTCTTCCGCGGAATAAAACGCGCACAGGGTTCGGCATCCTCGCAACGCCTGCCCATCACCGACTCGCTCATGCTTCACATACACAATGCCCTCGACCTGGCAACTTTTGACCACATCATGTTTTGGGCTGCCTGCACACTGGCCTACTTCGGTTTTTTGAGATCCGCCGAATTTACAGTTCCCCTTATTTCAAAGTTCGACTCTGCCATCCATTTACAAGTTTCTGATTTGGCCTTCGACAAGTTAGACCGACCCTCCTGTCTCCGAATATGGATAAAAGCATCTAAGACGGATCCCTTCCGAGAAGGCTGTCACGTGCACATCGGCTTAGGCACTTGGCCACTATGTGCGGTCTCAGCGATGAGTGCCTATCTGCACAAGAGAGGTAATTGCCAAGGTCCTCTGTTCATGCTTCAAAATGGCCAATCCTTATCGCGCGAGCTGCTGTCCTCCTGGCTAAAACGCATATTTGCAGCAGCCGGTATACCAGGCAATTTCTCTAGCCACAGCTTTCGAATCGGTGCGGCTACAGTCGCTGCTCGCAATGGCGCCCCCGACCATCTCATCCAAGCACTAGGCCGCTGGACCAGTACCGCCTATTTGTCTTACATCAGAACTCCTGCCGAAGCGCTAGCCAAAGTAACGCAACAGTTGTCATAAACTTCTATACGACAGCAATGATAGATGAGATTAACAATTAAAAGAAAACTGTTTAACCTGCTGCTTATGTGTCTTGTTCGTTGTTGCGCTCTCTCCTGTTTGTTGCCAGTTCCTGAGCTTGGTGCTTGGTGCACTTCGGTGGGGAGGTCCTGGTTCCCTGTCCCTCTCCTCCAAGCACCTTGGAGAATCCATTGGGTGGTGACAGGGTGACCATGGTTACCGCTAACTTGTGCCTGGCTCCGCCCATCCCACCGAATATGCACCTAACGCCAAGCTCATCATTAACGATGAGTTTAATGCTTGCTTTTATGTCGCTTGTGAGTACCAGACTCAAGTCAATAGGGGAAAAAGTACGATGACACCCAGTAATCGTCTTTTGCTTCTAGATTCACTTCTTGTGTCAACACACATCTAGGAATATCTTGTTTTTCGCAATAAACACGCAAAGAAAGCAAACAAAACCAACGCATGAATGAGTCTGTTTGAACAAATTATCTAGTGAATCGAATATACGAGCAATAGACGCCAAACAGAAGACTTGTCATCCACTATTAAGCTAGCAGACACTTAACTGAATCTTAGACATTCTTCCAACGCAAGCCAGATGAATTCAATTAGGAATGAAAACTTTGAATGCCAATTCAAGGAATCGCTACGAAAAAAATAGAATCACAAAATGCGTACCAATGTGTTATCACAATTCGTTAATCGATTATCAGTTAATCTATTCATCAACGGTAATATGGCTTCACTCCTTTCACCACGAGGTCATTAAAAAAAACAATCATCATAAAATACTTAGTACTTGCAAAATTTACATCGAGATTCATTTCAAGAAATCAAATTTTATGTTGTCGCACGGAAATCAAGTTGAAATCATTACATAATACTGCAGCTGTAAAAGCGTCCGTATTGACTGTATTAACTTTTCGGTTCATTGATCCATGGAAAACTTTGATTGTATGCACTGGATTTTTTCGTACACGATGCGACGCCGAGCTCGACGACTAAGTCAAAATACGTGGTACTCGCACGTACATTGCTCATTTAAAAGCAAGTCGCTTGTCGGATATCACGTCAACTAGCTAAAATGATATCGTTAAGTTTTTTCTTTTGAACCCAAAATAATCAAATGAACACTTTTACTATTACATGTTATGTTATCAATCGGACACTTGCTTGAATAAATCCAATTGTCTCATAATATCTATCATTACTGTGAGGGCGGTAATGAGAATTTCTCTTTCTAAAATCAGCAAACATTTTGCAACGACAAACAAGATAATTCTGCAGATGAATCTTCTTGGTGGCTTCTTGTCGCTAGTACATTTATGCTCCGAGGCTTTTTGAGAAAATTCGTTTATAAAGAGAATGTTGCTTGGTATAAGGTTGGCAGAATTAAGCAAAGTTTGAGGTCAAAACAAGAAACTTTCAAAACAACATATAGAGTAGTAGTTAATTCTTACCTTTAGCTGTTGTAAAAGATGCTGTCCACTTCGAAGCCAAGCCAAGTATGACAAACTAGTTACTCTTCTAATCTAGCTTTATCTGCCTGTATATGTCTCGATTGCCAGGCCACAACAGATGATTCTATTCCGATCGGTATATCATCTACTAATGAGTAACGGTCGTTTATCGTGCTGAAGTACCTTCACATCAACCCCCGGGATGCATTAATGTATGTAAATCGAATGTAAATCTGGCTAATACAAAACTTGATACGCGTCTATGAACAGTAGCTGGACCATTACATACTTACCAGAGAGGGGTAAGGCACATTTGGAGTAACACACACAAAAAAGCTGTGGCAAAAAAAGTTGACCATTTAAGATTTTTTTCGCATAATTTTTTCTCCGCAGAGAAATATTTGCCGGTGAGGTGATTTGAACTAGGCGAACAAAAAGAAGTTAACGGTACTTTTGTGTCTGAAAGTTCGCCGCGCACTGACATCAGCCGAAAGCTCGTTTCAGAGTATTGAAAAATTTGAAGGTTTTTAAAAAAAGAAACATCGAAATCTTGCCTTGAAATTCCTCAACCTTTTCTTCAAATCAACAGCAGTTTTTCGACTCGTACAATATAATATGAAATAAATAAGGAATACCTCGAGGAACAATTCTCAACTGTGTGCAAACGGCGTAGAGACATAATTTTCTCGATAAAAAGTTTTCGAACATATGTCGATTTATTGGTCTCACTCCCTAGTAACAAGAAATATTGGAACAAATTCATAGATAGAACATACAGATTGAGTTTAAGATCAGAGAGAAGTTCATTCAAGAAATATTGGAAAAAAGTTATTTCAAGAAACATTGGGAGAGAGAGAGAGAAAGAGAGTTGGTGCTTTCCTTATCTTTCTCTCATTCTTTGTCCTTCTAATTCTGAAATGGCTCCTAGCATCGAAGAAGCGTCTTCGCATCATCTTATTAGAAGTGTTGCTGTCAATTACATCTTGAACTGGCCAATACTTGAAATGAACTCAAAGATACTCTCTTGGTTGTTGTATCTGTCAGTCAAGCGTAGTAGGGTTTTAGTTCCATCAGATTCTTTAAACAGCTCAAGAACCATATTCTCTTTGAAGATGCGTATTGCATTGCGGTATGGCTCGAGAGAGCAGCTCTCAGCTGAAGAAAAAAGAAAAGACTCATGAATAAGCTTGAAAATATTGAAAAATTACACTCGGAAATAGCGATCCTAATGTGTGAAGTTATTCTCTGTTGGTGGACTACTCATTTTTAAATTGCGGACCAATACAGCCCCAACCGTCTGGGTTTTTTGCTTCGTTAAATTTCCAACGGTCCAAAGCTAGACCCATATTGAGTATCGCGTTTTTCATCTTTCCGCAAACGGCTCCATGACCACGTTTCGTTGTCTACCTGCATTTCAGTTTACTTATAACTAATACCATGGCACGAGGGAAATTAGTGAATAAATTTCCCCGAATAACGAGGGAAAATTTGTAAAAGTCCCGAGGGCGCAGCGACAGGGAAATTTAGTAAAAGACAAAAGATTTCTTTGTCTTCTAAATTTCCCTCATTCTCTACTTTCACATCCCCATAATACTTTGCGTCTTTGGGGGGGTAACCAGAAGGTAAATATCCACTTATTTTGCTGAAGGCTGATCAGACAATGTTGAAAATACCTTGTTTGGTATCCAAAAATAAAATGAAGAAGTAAAAAACAGAAAAAGATAGAAGCTTGAAGACGTTTAAGGTAAATTTTAAACATTTTCGTAATTAAATATTTTCTGTAAGACCAAAACTCTTGATGATCTGTACACGCAAAAATAACTTGGAATAAACTGATAATCAGTATTGTACAGATAAAAGCAGGTATAGTATAAATTCAATTAAGAAACCTTTTAAATTGGGACAGCTTTTCGATTGGTTACCCCCCAAAGACGCAAGGCATTATGGGGATGTGAAAGTAGAGAATGTTCTATAATGCATGCGGGAAAGTCGGGTTTGTAAAGCCCTCGGAAGACAAAAGAATCCGAGGTGATCATGGTATTACTCTTGTAAACCTTCACAACAAAGACAAATATTCTTTTTTTAAATCTATTATTAGGAGATGTTTGCGATTCATTTTTACAACTAATTCAAACATTTGTAATTTGCCAATGTTGCCGTTAATAAGATGCTTAAACCCTCTAGAGTTCGTTGTACTTGACCTAAGCCAAGAACCCATGCCATCTGGAGATATGTCCTTCAACTAATTTTAAAATGGATGAAAGTTTGTAACAAAAAAATGACTTGAATTTTTGTAAAATGATTTTTTTCATAGAAGAAGCAGCATGGCCCAAGCAGGAAAAATAACTACAACAATCTTAGGGGTGGGGTGGGTGGGGGTTAGAGGGGGTGGGGAAGGGATGAAAGAAGGGTGAGAAGCCAGCAAGGGAGGAATTTTTAGGTTCGTTTCGTGCTAATTAGCCTTTACGAGTTTGAGAAAAAACCAGGGCAAGTTGGCATTGCAGTGCATTGTGGGACTGTTTAGGGGCACATATTTTCAAGATGGCGTCTATTTCGCCCCCTAAAACATTCCCACAATACACTGCAAAGCCAAATCGACCTAGTTTTTTACTGAACCTCGGAATGTCTATATATCAATGTCCCTCAATCATTCTCAATAGGACGTTTAATGGCGTCATCACTATCATAATGCTTCGCCAATTTTCTTTTCTTTCTTATTCAAATTTGTATTCCCTCATGAGAATAGTAAGACAATTGGTGCTAATTAACTGAACAAAAGAAAGTGTGCAAGGGAGTCTGGTAAAGAGGTCAATGATGCCATCATGCAAATGTCGTATTAAGAAAAGAAAGTGCTACTTACGATACATTGTGACGTCCTGTTGTAATCTTTCTTTAGAACAATCATGTACTGCCCTTAGGAACTCGTCCTCTGATACAAAAACAACAAGTTTCTTTGAGTGCAAAGTAACAGAATTCTTATTCACTTGTTGTATTCAACACACCAACACAATCCCAACTAGTAACCACTAGTCATTCTTATTCACTTGTTGTATTCAACACACCAACACAGTCCCAACTAGTAACCACTAGTCATTCTTATTCACTTGTTGTATTCAACACACCAACACAGTCCCAACTAGTAAACACTAGTCATTCTTATTCACTTGTTGTATTCAACACACCAACACAGTCCCAACTAGTAACCACTAGTCATTCTTATTCACTTGTTGTATTCAACACACCAACACAGTCCCAACTAGTAACCACTACTTATTCTCAGTAATCTGCATGTTTAGATCCGTGACAGACCTTCCGCTCGGTTAAGAACAAAGGAGGAGGGATGGAGCAGACTTACCGGTGAAAGCTTGTCCAGGTAACCATAGCAACCCACATGCAGCGACCCAATAAGATTCGATCAGCGGTGATAATAAAGACTGGAGGAACTTTAGCCGGGATAGCTCTTGCATCGAAGTGGTGAGCTGTAAGGAATACGAGATGATAACGTTTAGAAAAACAAAAAGCGTTGCTTGTCCATGCCAATTTTTCCTTATTTTTCGTACCTTCCTTTCCTTTTCCTTCTCTCAGCTTTTGCTTTTCCCTCTCTCCCTCTATCCCTTCCTTCCTTCCCTCCTTCCTTCCTTCCCTCCTTCCTCCCTCCCTCCTTCCTTCCTTCCTTCCTTGCTTCCTTCCCTCCTTCCTTCCCTCCTTCCTTCCCTCCTTCCTTCCCTCCTTCCTTCCTTTCTTCCTTCCTTTCTTCATTCCTTTATCATTCATTACCTTGTATTCTGGTTCAGGAGCAGAATACGAATCTTCTTCGTCATCCCAAGTGGACCACTGACGACTACTGGAAGATGTCTACAATCAAGAATAACAAAATCTACTGAGTAACACGCACATAACGACGACACTGAAAAGACGACAACAACATTATCATACAACGTTATCTCAGATGGAGGCAATGATGCCAGTATTATGGACCGCATATAGCAATGTATTTACCTGTGTGGTGCATTGGAGGATCTCACTTGAGATAAACTTATCAATCGTTTCCTTCAGTCTTGCCTCTAGTGACGCACAAGGCTACAAGAAGAATACCTATTCTATCAGACAGAGGTTCCTTTGCCTGTTGGGGTTAATACTCGTTCACATCGGCCAAAAAGACCTATTAAATAGGTTTGCATGATGGCGTCATTGACCTCTACTACCAGACTCCCTTGCACTCTTTCTTTTGTACAGTTAATTAGCACCAATTGTCTTACTATCATCATGAGGGAATACGAATTTGAAAAAAAAAAGAAAATTCGCGAAGTATTATGGTAGTGGGAGTCAAATGACAACATCATGCAAATGTCCTATTATAAAACAATAGAACGAGGGGGTAACACCATAGAATACTTTGAAATTCCATGAATGTTCGATAATTATTCAAAATTCAATGAATATTCAAAATAATCGCCATTTTGAAGTTGAGGTAAAAACTGGGTCGAGTTGGCATTACAATGCATTGTGGGACCCTTTTTAGGGAACATATTTTCAAGATGGCGTCTATTTCGTCCGCTAAAACAGTCCCAAGCTTATATCATAAATGTGATAATATGATCAAAAAAGGACTCAGGAATGTGGTATCTACATTTGGATGATAGTAAGGTGGACTTCTTACCGGAATAAAGATGAATTCTTTCTGTAGCAGTTCACAAAGATCTTCAGCTTTTTCGATAATCTGAAAACAACGACAAACCTCGTAAACCAAACTATAGATCAGGGCGCGGTTGTACGAAGGGTTGATAGCATTATCCAACGGATAAATCCTTATCCAGTGCATAAGTCGATGCTGTTATCCAATAAATTTATCCACTGAATAAGATTTATCCGTCGGATAGCGCTATCCAGGCTTCGTACAACCGGGCGCAGGGAAAGTCTTTCAGAGCAACTGCAATGCAACTTGGAAAAGATTTCTGATGCTGCTGAGATTTCTGTATGATACCCTTGCGCATCGAGAAGGAAGGAACGAAGTACTTAAAACTCCCTACCCTACACCACCCACCCACGAGCCTTAATTGACTGGGATGTTTAGCTATGTTTGCAAACTAATACCCATTGATGTGCGCGCTCACTGTTTTGAGGCGAAGTTCAATCTCGTACCCAAAGCCTGCGTTTCTTCTAACCAAATGAAAATAATACCAATTTATTGATAGCTTAGCTCATTGCACAAGAGTTTCAAAACTTCACGTACCATTGTTTGTGGTAACCTCTGTTCTTGTTCGATGTCTGTTATTTCAATGTCATTCTCTTGTGCTACAGCACAAATACTACACGCTGTGAACAGTAGCAAAATAATTAACAAAAAAAAATTATAAGTAATAAAGCACGCATGAAGTGACGTAAGCACGGATGAAGTGTAAGGAGAACGGCGCTTCCTAAGTGCTTTATTAATAAACGGAGCACGGACAAAGCTGGTTGTTGTTTTTTTTTTCTTTCCTCGTTTCATTATATAGTTACTAAATTCATTTCGGTATCAAATTTATTTACGCACAAAGAAAGACTCTCGCAGGATCTAGCAGCACTTAGCAGCGTCAGCACTGCTCCGTTCACTAATAAAGCACAGTTTTCGACCAATCAGCGCGCACGTACTATCCTAATAATATAATAATTAACTAATAAAACAGGTTTTTTCGTGCTCCGTTCAGTAATAAAGCACGTATGAAGTGACGTAAACACGAAAGAAGTGTAAGGACATCTCACACATCTTGGGTGCTTACGACGCTTCCTAAGTGCTTTATTACTGAACGGAGCACGAAAAAAAGCTGCTTTATTCGTTTAATCATATAGTTACTAATTTTATTCGGTATTGAATTTATTTACGCAAATCAAAAAGACAGTCGCACACGGTCGCAGAACTTCGCGCGCGCGGATGGCTTCAGCACTGTGCTCCGTTCACTATAAAGCACAGTTTTCGACCAATCAGCGCGCACGTACTATCCTAACTATATAATAACAGATAATAATGAGAACTCAACGAAGAATCGTTTCCTAGCGAAATCTTTTAATAACCGTGCGGCATAGCTTGGGTAGTTTTCGTGGGTGCCCCCATTAACTCTTATCCGAGTTTCAAATTTGGATATTTGAACTGAACGTTGAGCGAATGATCTTGAATAAGTTAGATTTTTCGATGCAAAAAGATTAGGTCGCACCCATTTAGTTTTAAAGAGGTTTCTAATTTCTATTCATCACAAGAACTGAAAACACTGAAAAGTTCTAAGGGATAAACTGTGCATGAATCCCGTCATTTAAAGGGGTACTTGGATGAAAATGGATGAAAATTGGAAAAGACTTTAAACTTAATTAAACGTATATATATGGCCCCAATTGTAGCCAAGCAACATATTTTCTTCACAGTAAAATGTCTGTAAAGTTGTAAAATTATCAATTCTATTTAGCAACTAAATTGTGAGTAAATGACGTCATTTACTCAACCCTATTGTTCTTTTCGCTTTTAACCCAAAATTTCTCAACTTCAAGTGGCTCCCAGGCAAAAATTTTCACTAATCTGGTTCACATAGTCATAATTGAGTCAAATTATCTTCAAATACTTCAATTATTCAGACTTTGAAAAATTTTCATCCAAGTACCCCTTTATCAGGACCAATTTAATCCCTTCGGACTTTATTCAGTTTAAAAAAAGAGTATGACTTACCTACTACAGCCTCTAGTGCAAATATACACAGAACCTAGAACAAGCAAAAGAAACATTACCAATAGTAAGTATTTGATTACATGTAAAAATTTCAAATGGGACGCGATTAATCTAAGAAAAACTTGCCGCGCACAAACCTTTTCTGATCAATGATAATTTATTTGTTAGAGCAGGCTGATTGTTTTCGCAGCTTTCGCTGATGTGGGCCTGCTTTCACTCATACTTACTACCACTACATTAACTATTTTATGCGCACAACGCTCAGCTCACGTGTTGATTCTTTTCGGAGGGAGGAAACCGGAGAAAAACCCTCGTGGTAAGGGAGAGAACAACACATCAAACAAACTCAATTCACATATGGCGACGACAAATTCTGCTCAACCTCGAGCAATTCTACTTCGAGGTGTTAGCGAAAACGTTAGTTTTTGTGATGATCAAAATATCATCTCTCCCAACGTTCAGGGCACTATTTCTCAAATACGCATTCCTTAAATTTCCCCAAATTTTTGTATTTTGTTAATCAGCCCCAAAAGAGCCTGTTTATGAAATATAAAGCTTATTAACACATAAACGTCGAAAATAGAATCCGCGTTTTTCTGCCCTGTCTGTGGCGACCGCAATTGTGGTCTAGCTTGGGTACAAACATTTTTATGCACTATGCCTTATATGGTATTGTTTGTACCCAAGATAGACCACAATGCACCCTGTTTATCGAGCTTTAAAAAGGTTCAAAATGAAATCGCTAAGCAACAATTTGCGCGCAATTTTGTTGCCATCATATTTTCCATTTATCTTTTTTTTTTTTTTTGTTAGTCAATAATATTTGGACCGTATTTTAACTATTTTCACAACCCTGTCCTGTAAAAACAGTGATGTTGTTGGTTAATGAAACTTGAAACAATATGCCAATGCCATCCCACTATTTACAGCCCTGTTCTGTTTTGTTAATTCGTATTTAGTATAATTTTAGACTTGAATATGGAGTTTCGCACGCTGTGATTGGTCGAGTGACCAGTGATTATGAGACGATATTCACTGCTCGAGCAGTGATTATGAGGTTTCACAAAGTTTGCCAGAGTGGAAATAATAATTTTAGCTGTTATTTAAGTCCAAACTTATACTAAAACAATTATTCACCTCATGCTCAGTGATTATAGTGAATATTTAGCAATTGTTCGAATTATTCGCCGAAGGCGAAGTGAATATCGGGGAATATAGTACCGAGACGCGAGTCTTCGAGCGGCGAGATAAATATTCTCCATATTCACTGAGCCTGAGGCGAATAATTATTTTAGCATATACCAACTTGTGTACAGGGTAACTTATTTTTCTATACAATAATTCAATAAAAACAAACAAACAGAAACTTTTAGCTTGCGTGACAAATTCACGCAAAACTTTTAGCAAAACTTTTAGGCCATACTTCGTTGCCTTTCTAGCATTGATAGGAATGGCATTTACTTTCATAGCAAAACGATTGCCGGCAGATGCCATTTTGTTGCCGACTCAATATTCCGAGATTCAGAGGTGAATATCGTACAATATTCACCTCCAATTAACCAATGAGCGCGCGCGTTCTTAGGAAGTACACAAGTTGGTATATGCTAATAACCTATATTCACTTTGCCTTCGGAAAACAATAATCAAATATTTATATTTTCTCACCAGATTGCTGTAATTATGTAGGTCGATAACTTCAGGCACTCGTAATCGCGGTTTTATATATTTTTCTTCGCCATTTTCTTCAACATCTACAAGATTTCCCAACAGTTCTAGAGCATGCTGGACCACATCGGGGGTCTTACCGCTGAAGCCAACATCCCTAGTGAAAAGATTGAAATCACTCTAAGAAACATCCTAAATGACAGAACAAATCTTGCAGGAGTGGGATACCTGTGGCACTGATCTTCTTAGTCACCATTTTCCATACATCGGTTCACTGGTGAAACACAAAGCGCTCAAGCGAGGCGCCAAGGTACTTTCAAAAGATTATTCAAACTTGAACCTTGCAACCTCGACTGAATGCTTTGTGTTTGACCAGTGAACCAATGTATGGAAAATGGTGAATTCCTTTCTCAATCACCCCCCCCCCCCCCCCCCCCCCAACCACACACACACCTTCATCTTCACCTTATAAAATACCACTAGTTAGGCCTCCTGTAAAACTTTGTACTAATTTGTACAATTTCATTAGTTAACTTTTTCACGAATATATTGCAAGCACTCTAGCTTTTATTTATTTTCCTCACTAACCTTCCTCTTGATAAGATCTCTTGTCGCAGTTCATCAAACGAATAAACCAACTCATCAAACGAAGCTCCCTAGAATACAGACATCAGTGAGTGGTTCTAAAGAACAACTCTTTCAATATGGCATGAAGTACTGTCCTGGGTGCCAGAGGTAGTGTACCGTGGGTGCTGGAGGGAACTTACCCTGAGTGATGGGGGACCGTACCCTAGTTTTTGGGGTAACTGTACCACTGGTGCCTGAGGGACTGTACCGTGGTGCTGGAGGGAACTTACCCTGGGTGATGGGGGACCGTACCCTAGTTTTTGGGGTAACCGTACCATTGGTGCCTGAAGGACTGTACCGTGGGTGCTGGAGGGAACTTACCCTGGGTAATGGGGGACTGTACCCTGGCTTTTGGGGTAACTGTACCACTGGTGCCAAAGAGATCGTTCCCTGGGTATTGGAGATACCATAACCTGAGTGATGGGTGACTGTAACCTGGTTGCCGAGGAGACCGTATTGTTGACCAACTGAATCCATAATGGACTTACCTTCCTGTGATTGTAGATAAAAAGAAATGCGAGCATGTTGGTACTCATAACGGCACTGCACTGCACAGCATCTAAAACAATTAATAAACCAATAGATCAGTCGATCTGACACCTTTAGGTGTCAAATGCAATCCAGGTTGTACGAAGCCTAGATAGCGCTATTCAATGGAAAAATCTTATCCAGTGGATAAATTTATTGGATAACAGCATCAACTTATCCACTGAAGAAGGATTTCTCTGCCGGATAGCGCTATACAGGCTTCTTACAACCGGGCCCTGTATTCCCTGATGCAAAGCTGCAATTTCATCCACCAATCAGATACTCACCATAAATCACATGATAGCCCAAAACCTTAGTCAGAGAGAAACACTTGTCCTCTCCGAAATCAGACAAGGAGAGATCAGAGACGTTCCTTAGCATGGACGACGCTGGGCTAGACGTTACTGAAGACCTGGCAACCATAGTAGAACCAAACTCCTGCATACTCACAGAGAGATCCATGTTCTCAGAGAACTCCTGTAATTAAAGAATTTAAGATTAATAAGGAATATATCTGGGTAATGTTCAATGTTTTTTTACAGTGCGGAAACTAGAATCATGCACACTTCAAGGTTTTTTGGACATTTTTCATAACTATATCCAATCACATCTCTCTGTAGAAGCAAAGGACTGGTTGGACTGTATTTCTAATAGTGAAAAATGAAGAAATAGAAAACGCGTGGGGGTGCCGTGTGCAGTTATAAAGCACGCTTGGGTTGGCAGAACACAAGAGAAGTGTTAGAAGAAGTACGATACGTAGCGGAGTGCTTCTTGACACTCTCTTATAAAATAAAAAATACAGACAGGAATGACGAAACTGAAAGTGCACGCACGTGCTCTCTGCTCTCATAAAGCACGCGCTCCCAACCAATCAGAACTCGAGAATTTCTAATGTAAATTTCCTTTTTTCCAAAGAATTTTTGAAAAATTCTCAAATTTCTTTTCATCTATCTTGTTTCTAATGTTTCCTGTTCTTAGAGACCAGTTTTAGCGCAATCGCAGCCTTTTTAACGAAAATATTGAGTGCGCAGTATTACGCCAGAAAGAAATTAAAACTATTGACAAGCTGATCTTAGCAGATAAAAGAATTTCATAACCACGGAATCACAAGTTCTCTAAATTTGATTCCTCCAAAAAAATTCTAAATTCCTGTGTCTTGCAGAATGTTCGTCGACTGAATCGCAAGTTTTTAATAGAATTGTGTATGGCTGACAGCACATGGTGGTCAGTGCTTGATGAGCTGATTGGAACCCAGTAATTCCAACGACATTCAGTATTTTGAAATAAAATAAATTTTTATTTAATGCTGCTGCTGCTGCTGCTACTACTACTAATAATAATAACAATAGGAGGTTCTTATATACACGACTTTCAGAGTCTATTGAAGTAAGGGTGAATGACTTTGACACAAAATATCGTACTAAGGCTTTGTTTACTAATGAGGCCTTACTTACCTCGCTTCCATTCAATTGTCCCTAGTCCCAACCGAGTTTGGCGGCCATTTTTGAAAGTCGTGTATAGCGCATTTATTCAACGTCTCAATTACCTTAAGTGAGAATGGCTGAGAGAAGTCGACACGAATATGACCATAACGGGACCCCAGTACTTGGAAGATTCCTTTAACAGCTTCATAAAATGTTTCTGGTCTCTTGGGTTCACCCTAAACAAAGATAAAAGCCTATCATCAATACACAAGATGGTAACAATCATTTTGCATTTATGCGAAAATCTTAGGGCGCTTCCCATTTAGTATGCATCAAGGCCGGTTGTACGAAGCCTGGATAGCGCTATCTGGCGGATAAATCCTTATCCAGTGGATAAGTCGATGCTGCTATCCAATAAATTTATCCACTGGATAAGATTTATCCGTCGGATAGCGCTATCCAGGCTTCCTACAACCGGGCCCAGTCCTAAGAGCTGGACCAACGCAACCCAAACTAGTTCTAAGAACTGCGACGCGTAGCATTTGAGAACTGGCCACTTTGAGCGATCGGTTCGACTTAATGGGAAGCGCCCTTATATAGACGTGCCTTTTTCATTTTAGCACTGTTCTTGACCATGTAGAGCGCATAGTGAGGTGACAATATAATAAGAGAGAATTCTTTTCGTATTCAAGCAGTGAGCACCAAAAACTACTTTCTTGAAGAAAGGCTGTTGTACAAGGCTAAAATCTTGTTATTCAGAAAGCTTAACTTGTTTGGAAGTGGAGATGACCGATGAAAGTGGAATCAAAGTATTTAACCCAAAGCAAAAATTTTATTCGAAAATGAGGTTTAGGCCTTCATTTGCTTATTTCCCATATATTTTCTATAAAAAAAGCCTGACAAAGCAACATTCTAACACAAATGCAACAAAACATCTTTGTACAATAAATACCGCTTCAAACATGCATTATCATAGTACATCAGTTTCTAACTGTTTAAAAAAGGTTTCGAGTGTTAACCCAAAATGAATGGGATCAAAACTCATACGAAAGTCTAGATTTTTGGCGCTTTTTGCCATTATTGCTCATTATCGAAAAAAAATTTTTATAATAGTTAGAGGGGGAGATGAAAAAAAAAAAACTAAGATACTTACCAACAATTCTCTTGAATAACTTGTTTCAAATGTCTGAAACAAAAATATATATCAAATTAAGGCCCCGTCCACACTATGCCGGATAAATTTGAATCCGCAACTTTCACACCGAAACCGAAAAAAAAAATTTTAGTCCACACATAAAAACGGGTAAAATGTTTCGCGTCCACACTAGTCCGATCAGAGGCGGCAAAAACGCTTCATTGCACATCTGAGCATGTGCATCGAAGCTGAAATTGAGCCCGCGGTGAATTTTTAGCCTTCCCGCCATGTTCCCATGACAATCATGACGTCATCGTATTCGAAAAATTTCGGATACGAAATGTTCTCCGTCCACACTAATACGGCTAGCCGGCGTTTTCCAATAGCGCAGCGCGCTGATTCTAAAAATAGCTTAAAGATTCGGACAAACATTGCATTCTGTTTAACCGCTACGAGGATCATACGAACCGATTTTATTATTTTTACCTAAAGTTACAATAATAACCCATGTAAACTAAGATCAACTGTGATCGGCTGTGAAAATTATCTGCTGATAGTAAACTTGTAAGTTTGTTTGTCCGAATTTCGCCTTTGTCTTCGTTTTTATGACGTCACGGCTGCGCTGCGCTATTGTTCCACTCTGGAGACCGTATTCGAAAAAATTCGTTTTCGGTGAAGAATCGTTCCGGATTCGCCCGGACTAGTGTGGACGGTAGGCCTAACCGAATAAATAAAAATTCGGATTCAAATTTATCCGGCATAGTGTGGAGGGGGCCTAAGAAAGACTTTTCCGGTGTCGGTAATGTTCAACCATTCGTTGGCACATACCAATCCCATTCTCTTCCCATCATATCAGCTGACTAGAGTGCATAGATTATTAACTAAATATTGATTAATAATATTATAATACATTCAACAAAATTACTCGATTCTGATTGGACAAGAGGAGTACAATTAAATCTCAAATTGTGCTCTGTAGAGTCCCAATGAAGTTGCTCAGTTGTGTTGACTGTGTTATAAGCAAAAATCTTCTCGTACAATTCTGAATTTATAGATACTCGTGATGTGTTGAAACTTATCATATTTTGGAAACTTTCAAAACAACACTCGCACCTATAAATTCAGAATTGTACTCGAAGTCGTGACTCGCGTCTCGGTAAATATTCCCCGATATTCACTTCGCCTTCGGCGAATAATTGTTTTAGCAAATACCAACTTGTGTAAAGAGTAATTTATTTTCATATACAATAATTCAATAAAAACAAACAGAAACTTTTGGTTTGCGTGACAAATTCACGCAAAACTTTTAGCAAACCTTTTAGGCCATACTTCGTTGCCTTTTTAGTATTGATAGGAATGGCATTTACTTTCATTTTTTCAATTTCCTCACCGGAAATTGTAGCAAAACGATTGCCAGCAGATGCTATTTTGTTGCCGACTCAATATTCCGAGATTCAGAGGTGAATATCGTACAATATTCACCTCCAATTAACCAATGAGCGCGCGCGTTCTTAGGACGTACACAAGTCGGCATATGCTAATAATCATTATTTACCTTTTCATATGAGATATTTACTGGAACAATTAGAACATCTGGTACAATACCTTCAAGACAAAATATTTATTTCTTTTGTGATTTTAGAAAATAATTATGCATATTTTACAAATATTTTAAACCTTCCTCAGACCCTCACCACCCCTTGGAAAACCCAACCCCCTCTGTGAAGAAGGTATGGATATTTTCTGCGTGTACACATATACCCTCCTCAGACCCTCCCCACCCCTTAGAAATTCCAATTCCCCCCCCCCCCCCCCATGGGGGAGGTATGGATATTTTCTGGTACTACACAATATACCCTCCTCAGACCCTCCCCACCCCTTAAAAATTCCAATCCCCTTCCATGGGGGGAGGTATAGATATTCTCTGGAGCTACACAATATACCCTCCTCAGACCCTCCCCACCCTTTGGAAATTCCTATTCCCCCCACCCCATGGGGGAGGTACAATACAATACAATACAATACAATTTTATTTGGCACCTTATACTAATAGTACATGAGTGTTTGATTCCAAATATATTATAGGTATATATATACTATGTATTAGGTAATTTTCTTAATTCATTTTCACGTATCAGCATACATTGATGAATGTATGCTGATATGGCTCTTTGTAGAGACGCTGATTTTGAATTGATTAAGAACATAAAACGACTGTCAGCGCTCATATTGTTGAAATTAATGTTGGTGTTTTTTGCTATGAACTCTCTTAAGTCGTTTCTATGAGAGTCATATAGTGGACACCAAACTAGAAAGTGTTTTTCGTTTTCTACTCCCGACTTACACACTGGGCAAATCCTTTCATCGTAAATGAGATAAGGCCTCTTATACCTCCCCGTTTCTACTTCAAGCTTATGGTTACTAATTCTTAAGAGGCTGTGCACGTAAAAACCGACCGGTGGGGTCGGACTCAAAAAATCGATTTCCCTGGTTTTTTGCTCATTTGTAGGGTTTTACCATAGAATAACCAGAATGTATTTTTTATGTTTTCATTGTTTTTATTTCCCAAGAAAATGAGCTCCAAAGTTCGACCCAGCTTGGAGGCTCAAATTAGCATCAATACAAGGGCTTCAAAACTCGTTGCGGAGCAAGGTTTTCTTCTTACGTTATGAACAAATAAGCCAAGAAAACTTTATATCAATCATATGAGAACGATTTTGTGCAAAAATATTGACCTTTTTCTCGATAACGAATTTCTGGCAAATTTTTGAACACAGTTTACTC
This sequence comes from Actinia tenebrosa, assembly GCF_029948245.1. Taxonomy (NCBI): domain Eukaryota; kingdom Metazoa; phylum Cnidaria; class Anthozoa; order Actiniaria; family Actiniidae; genus Actinia; species Actinia tenebrosa. The sequence continues at coordinate 7,363,117 of NW_028292572.1, read as the reverse complement.
GGCTCAACCTGGTTTTACCACTGGTCTTTAAATCGGAATATTTTAAAAGTGGCAAAGTTTCAAACCTAAAATTATACCAATTCTGATAGATCTAGCCCTATATTTCAACTTTATTGGAAAAAATTTGTCGGACAATGCAAAACGACTTTGCGAGGTTTCATTAAAGTTACTATATTTTGATCGTTTATTTAGCTGCCGAATCACTTCCGGTCTGTGAGTAAACAACAATTTACATATTTTGATCTCAAAAACAAGACAAAGTCACAAATAAATAAATTGTTTTGAGTGAATAAATAAAAAAGATAACTTAGGAAGAGAAATTGCCAAAGAATTACGCATTAGGCCTTCAATAACAGAAATTATAAACACTCACTGGCGAGACCACTGCCGTGATCCATTCTCCGTTGTATAAAAATCTCTCTCGACTACCACATCGCGAAGCAATTCCATAATAAAAAAAGGATAAATTTTGCCAGGAAAACATACGAAGTACTGAAATAGTAGCAGTAGCAAGTTAAAGTTAAAGCATGAATTCGTCTTTAAAGTTAAAGCATGAACTCGTCTTTAAAAATCATTTAGAGCAATGTCTAATGGTCTCTCTGTGCAAGGCCAGCGAACAAGTCTGTCTGAAATAACTGTGCTTCTAATTATCTTGGCACCGCGCGTGCCGCCAAGCTGTAGCAAGTCAGTTCGAAAACTGCTGACCGAAGGCTGAGTTAAGGTTTTCGAAGTTTGCAATGGCGACTACATGTTCCTTCAAAAACAATACTTTTCTTAGAGACTGTGGACCATCCCGTGGTCATACGGAAGTACTATTCTTAAACACATGTCGTGATGATGTAAAAGGTAATCTTCAGAGCTGTCACCTATCGCGCTCTGACTTGATAGAATATGAATTGATTTTCCAGAGGGCCGGTTTAGAAAACATATCTTCTGATGCAACAAAGACCTTCCGTGTTTGTCCTCGTCACAGATATGGACTGGGAAAGTTTTGGAGACCACCTAGATCATGTCAGTATCCAGCTCACAGTGGTTTGTCATCTATAGTCAAAGGACGCGATGTCATTGGCCAGGACATCTCGAGAGAAATTACCAACCTGTTTGGAATGACAGTTCCACTAGGATCACGTAATTATATCATTTGAATGAAATGCAGTTGTCAAACTATTGAATGCTAGTTTGTTGAATTACATGATTTACTTGCTATTTCATTAGTCGAAGTCATCTCGAATAAATAGAATTTATTATGGGAAACGACTAGGTAACAGTCTACTGAGGGGTGTGAGGTTTTGGGAGGGGGGTGGAGGGGGTGAGTGTGAGCGTGAGGCCAGGAGTGATTGGGGAGGGGGGGGGGACGACCTTATCTCAATAAGTATCTACCTAAGATTGAAATCTATTGAATTGTTCAAAATTTTGACAGGATCACTCTATCATTCATTCATAAGGGTGTAAAATAGGAATTTATTCACTTTTGGCTAGCGGCATCGGAAATATCCCTGAATCCGCCCACGAAAAGTATGAAAAAAGCGGGTAGTCTGCAGAAATTGTGACACTCATGCAGTTGTCCCGGGGGGGGCTATGTAAGAGACTAGCGTGGGAAAAAGTGGGGGGGGGGGGCTAATATTGGAAAATATAAGAGAATAGTATAATATTAAGCACAGAGTGGCGCTTACAAAATTAAGAATTAGTAACCATAAGCTTGAAGTAGAAACGGGGAGGTATAAGAGGCCTTATCTCATTTACGATGAAAGGATTTGCCCAGTGTGTAAGTCGGGAGTAGAAAACGAAAAACACTTTCTAGTTTGGTGTCCACTATATGACTCTCATAGAAACGACTTAAGAGAGTTCATAGAAAAAAACACCAGCATTAATTTCAACAATATGAGCGCTGACAGTCGTTTTATGTTCTTAATCAATTCAAAATCAGCGTCTCTACAAAGAGCCATATCAGCATACATTCATCAATGTATGCTGATACGTGAAAATGAATTAAGAAAATTACCTAATACATAGTATATATATATACCTATAATATATTTGGAATCAAACACTCATGTACTATTAGTATAAGGTGCCAAATAAAATTGTATTGTATTGTATTGTATTGTAGTATGGAAAAAGGTAAAAGGTGGGTGGGAGGGGGGGCAAACCCCTCCCTCTGTGCGGCCCCTGAGTTCTTATAGAAAAATTTGCGTTTTAACAGCAATATGCTCTAGCTGTCGCAAAAAACACAAGAGAGAAGTCAAAAATCAACCCTTCCCTGCTTCTTCAGAGGATAAGAAAGAAATGTTCACCCCGGAGAAAGCAAATACCTATGTGCTACGGTAAGTTTTCGTTTGTTCGTTTGTTTTCTTTTTGAGTGTTTGTTTGTTTTTTATTTATTTATGTTTGTTTGGTTTGAAGATTACTCCTTACGTATTTACTGATCAATTTGTTAGGAATCGCCCAGGTTCACAGTATAGAGAAAGTTTTACTGGTACGCCAACACCCATGAAAAGACGTGATCCTTGTTGGACACCTAGCAGCATGGCTGATGACGACATCTTGGAGTCAGAAGGAAATATCAACCAGAGCGTCGTAGATCAAGAGGTACTTGATTTGTACAACCAAGGTGTGGCATCACTAGCATCTAAAATATGTCTAGATTTTTCACCACTGCAGTCTCGCACAAAAACCACATGGGAAGATACCAGAGAAAATCTTTGCAAGGTCTCGATAACACGGCGGCAGAGGGAGCTGTTGGATTTGATTCGCTCGAGAAAATAGTAGATGATCTGGAATCTTTAGGGGCTTCAAAAACCTGGTGCTGTGACACGAAGAAGCTTCTGAATGAGTGCAAACGCTATCTAAAAACTGATTATTATCGAGTACACTGCCAGGATAGTCATTCATGTTGTCCTGATCACTGTCGTGACTACGCTCTAAGCGACGAAAAGGATAAAGCATTTAGTGCTACATGCAAGCAGACTCACAACGTTCAGTGACAAGTGCGACTCACTGAACTCAGTTCTGAAAGATGTCGAAAATCAAATCAAAAATCCTTCCATTTCATTTTACAGTGACGATCAGCAAGAAGACCTACTACATGACTGGAAAAAGAGTAAAGAGAGCATCTACAACTGGAAGTCCCACATACTTAGATCAATAAATCAAGAAAGTGCAAAGCAAAGGGTTCTTCAAAACCTGAAACCCAACGAGGCTTTGATAATTTTCGACTAGTGGGCAATGAAATTCCAGCAGATGAAATGTCGAGAGAAACAATCAGACTGGTATGGAAAACGTGGACTAAGTTGGCACATTAGTACCATCGTCTTGAAACCTGAAGAAAGTAGTGAAGATGTTGAAGTCCAAACGTACGCTCACCTCTTCTACAAGTGCACCCAAGACTGGTATGCTGTCCTCTCCATCATTGAAGATCTTCTTGGCTGGCTCAAGTCTAACATCCAGCCTTCAATATCTCACGTTTTCTTAAGGTCAGACGAAGCTGGTTGTTACCACAACAATTTCTTAGTTGCAGCTTTGCATGGTATCAGTGAGAGGACTGGAGTAACTATAAAGCGGTTTGATTACTCCGAACCACAAGATGGCAAGGACATGTGCGATCGCATATTATGCCCTATGAAGACGGCTGTTGGAACCTTCTGCAACGAGGGTCATGATATAAGCAATGCGAGTGACATCAGGACTGCTTTGCTCAAACGACCAGTTAAAGGAGTCTCAGCTGCCGTTTGCTTCGTTCAAGAATCAAACAAGACACTCAAGGTGAATAAGTTGGATGGCTTCAGTAAATATCACAATTTCGCCTTTGAGAAAGATGGTGTGCGTATTTGGAAATGCCATGGGATAGGATCAGGAAAGCTATAGTCTCTTATAAATCGTTGACGCAATTATCTCAAGAAGCAACGTCAAGTTGAGCAGCCATTTTTTAACATCAGTCAATCAAGAGCTCTAAAGTCGAAAGCCGAAGACCTATCAGAATCCAAAGAGACATCTCTAAACCTTCTTTGTCCACAGCCTGGATGTGAAAAACTATTTGCTACCTTTGCTGATCTGGAACTGCACATTGATGTTGGTGATCATGCTGAGAAAGAAAGGAAAGAGACAGTAAGTGTCTATGATACGATTAGAAAGAGGTGGGCGAGTAGATTCACTACCATGCAGATTGAAAGAAATAAGACGAGGCTTCAAACAAGCAGTACATTAGAAACTTGCACTCAAGTTCAGGGAACAGCAAGTAGTGTTGCGCAAGGATGGGCCCTACATAAAGTACGAGGTGGAGGAACACAATTTTCTCAAAAGGTAAGAGATTGCTACTTGACAAGCAAGTTCGACCTTGGCGAGAAAACAGGTCAGAAATGCGACGCAGACCAAGTAGCAAAGGATATGCGGAATGCAAAAACCGTTGACAACCAAAGAATGTTCAAGAGAGTTGAATGGCTGACAAAGACGCAGATCAAAGGCTTCTTTTCTCGTTTAGCTTCATCGAGGCGAAAAGGTACAAGAGTGATTGCAACACCTACCTCTGTAGAAGATGAAGAAGAGGAAATTAACGATCAGGAACGCTATGAAGTCATTGAGGAAGTGCTGGAGGAATTAGGCGTTAGACATCCTATCGTTTACGACGTTTACAATCTCTGTAAATATTACGAAGACGACCTCCTTTCTTCCTTTAATGTTAGTATGCTGCGATACATCTGCCGGCACTTTGACATTCCATTCAAGTCAAGAGATCTCAAGAAAGTTCTGTTAGAAAAAGTGGCGGGAATGGTCAAGGAGTGCTCTTGTTGCAACTGACTGCCGATTTTTTTTTATTTTTATTTTTTTTTACGAATGTCTCATCTGTCAAAGATCGAAAACCTCATCGAAAGCCGCCATTGTAAAACGCCTGCAAGCATCTAGCAGGGCGGTGTCTCCATACCTCCAGTGCCGAGTCCCCGCGCGGTATGAAAAAGGTCTATTCTAATAGTTGTTCAGTACTAAAACAGTCACAAGGGCGGATCCAGGGTTTTTTGAAGGGGGGGTCTCAGGGGTAAATTTTGTGGGCAAGGGAATCCCAGTCGCATTTTTACCACAGGAAGCCCATTTGACCTCAGGAATGACTGGGGGGGCGCCACCCCCCCGACCCTCCCCCTGGATCCGCCCTTGAGTCAAGTGAGTTGCCCTAGTCGTAATAGAGCGTTTTCGTATGACTGTGAAAAGCTCACGAAACGAACGCAGTGAAGACAGCGTTCCCAAAAATGAAAAATCAAGAATCACGTTCGCTGCAAGTCTTGGCTTTATCCAATCAAATACGGCACACATGTAAAAAAAAAAAAAAAAAAAAAAAAGGCGGACACATCCACTAAAGCGCTAAGACATGTAAGCGGTATGGGCAAGACACAGCACTGAACCTTTCAGTAACAGTCATATGAAATATGTCCTATTGCCATTGAATGCGAACCTCAAACCTTTTGATCTCTCACTTGTCGATTTACTTAAAATTGCATTTCAACAGCACCCAATCTGGAAATTTAGTATGCTGGGATTTCCCGACCCCTAACTAACAAAAAAGAAAAAGAAATAGAAGACTGGAGGAAAAAAATTATTCAATCTAAAATCCTACTCAAGATAAAAATGTATTATTCATAACATTTCAGTTCTTTGTTTGACTTGATCAATAATTTTATTTATCGTTACTGCTGCATAAAGTGGATTAAGTAGAACAATATGAAAATTAAAAGCTAGTATGGACTGCTGTAAACTTCGAGGGTAAAAACGTCAAAGAAAATGCCGGTTGGCACGCGCGGTGCCAAGATAATTAGAAGCACAGTTATTTCAGACAGACTTGTTTGCTGGCCTTGCACAGAGAGACCATTAGACATTGCTCTAAATGATTTTTAAAGACGAGTTCATGCTTTAACTTTAAAGACGAATTCATGCTTTAACTTTAACTTGCTACTGCTACTATTTCAGTACTTCGTATGTTTTCCTGGCAAAATTTATCCTTTTTTTATTATGGAATTGCTTCGCGATGTGGTAGTCGAGAGAGATTTTTATACAACGGAGAATGGATCACGGCAGTGGTCTCGCCAGTGAGTGTTTATAATTTCTGTTATTGAAGGCCTAATGCGTAATTCTTTGGCAATTTCTCTTCCTAAGTTATCTTTTTTATTTATTCACTCAAAACAATTTATTTATTTGTGACTTTGTCTTGTTTTTGAGATCAAAATATGTAAATTGTTGTTTACTCACAGACCGGAAGTGATTCGGCAGCTAAATAAACGATCAAAATATAGTAACTTTAATGAAACCTCGCAAAGTCGTTTTGCATTGTCCGACAAATTTTTTCCAATAAAGTTGAAATATAGGGCTAGATCTATCAGAATTGGTATAATTTTAGGTTTGAAACTTTGCCACTTTTAAAATATTCCGATTTAAAGACCAGTGGTAAAACCAGGTTGAGCCGAGTAAACTGTGTTCAAAAATTTGCCAGAAATTCGTTATCGAGAAAAAGGTCAATATTTTTGCACAAAATCGTTCTCATATGATTGATATAAAGTTTTCTTGGCTTATTTGTTCATAATGTAAGAAGAAAACCTTGCTCCGCAACGAGTTTTGAAGCCCTTGTATTGATGCTAATTTGAGCCTCCAAGCTGGGTCGAACTTTGGAGCTCATTTTCTTGGGAAATAAAAACAATGAAAACATAAAAAATACATTCTGGTTATTCTATGGTAAAACCCTACAAATGAGCAAAAAACCAGGGAAATCGATTTTTTGAGTCCGACCCCACCGGTCGGTTTTTACGTGCACAGCCTCTTAATTTTGTAAGCGCCACTCTGTGCTTAATATTGGTGACTCTGTGCTTAATATTGGTGACTTGACTTAAATATTCTTCAAAGTTATAATCCGTTTTGAACTGACGAAAGACTCTGAGTTTATTTTTATGTCTGTCGTCTTTCCTTTCATCATTGTGGAGATTACTCCATAAAATTTGCCTCTCAATGTCATATATTCTTTGGGTTATTATTTTTCCATATTCATACCATCTTGGAGAAAGTTCATTTTGTTTCATCCAAATTATCCCCAATCCGAGTTGTTCTAAAGTAGTTTTAATTTTTATGCTCCAAAAGGCTTTTTTAGTTTCATTTTTAATATCTTGGTAGACTTCGGCTGAAAGTTTTTTTGGGTGTAGTTCCGACTTTATAATTTTATGCCAGAATTTAAAGCTTTTACTGCATGCTTTGCATTTTAGCGGAAACCTTCCTAACTCAGCTCTGCATGCAAGGTTACTAGCATTCTTTGTCACCTTGAGGAGCATTTTGCAAAATTTCAAATGAACAAGTTCCATGGGCTCTTGGTCTTTGGTGCTTAATGTTTCGATACCCCATATCTCACTTGCGTATAGAAGTATTGGTGTAACAAGCGAGTCAAACAGTTTTATAGTTAGGTATAGATATTCTCTGGAGCTACACAACATACCCTCCTCACCCCTCAGGAATTGCAATCCCCCTCCATGGTCAGTATAAGTGTGGGGTATGGACATCTGGCAGTACACTACAGTACATGTACCCTTCTCAGACCCTCCAACTACTGGGAAATCCTATCATTTCAAATACACACACACAATCATAATTATTTTGCAATGTGTAATTCCAGAAATTATCCATACTCCCCCCCGCCACAGAGGAAACTTTTTCAAGATTCTCCCCCTGCCCCTGGAAATTCAATTCTTCTTCCATACAAACGCTGTAATTTTGTTCCTTTTCTAACCCTCTAGCCGCCCTACCCTCAGAAATGCCTAATTCCTCTGTCGGGGTGGGGGGTGTATGGATAATTTCTGGAACTACACAATGTATAGCTACTGTATAGGACATAAAATCTTCCCTGGAGAGACTTTGGAGGTACAAACCTTCTAAAACAGCATTAACCACGATTGATAGGAGACCTGACTTTGGTACCATAGCTTTACCAGTACGTGACCTGCTACCCTCTATGGTCATAAACACATAATAAAAACTATGTAACTATAATGCCTAACTATGCACCAAATAGGTACCTAGGTACCATAGCTTTACCAGTACGTGACCTGCTACCCTCTATGGTCATAAACACATAATAAAAACTTTAAAATAAAAAATAAATCACTTTATTTAAGTGCCTAGTTGTTCTAGCACTTTCACACTAACTGGGAACACTTTTCACTCACACACACTACCACTACATTAAATATTTTATGCACACAACACTCAACTCACATGTTGATTTTTACGGAGGGAGGAAACCGGAGAACCCGGAGAAAACCCTCGTAGCATAGGAGAGAACAACACATCAAACAAACTCAATTCATATGTGGCAACCACAGGGCTCTAACCAGGGACCTGACCCAGTGGGCTCACAGCGATGAAAGATGACGCGTTAGCTGCAAACACCACCCATGCTACTATTTGTATCTAGATAATGCCTAACTATGCACCAAATCAAAATATGGTTTAAAAAACTATTGTTCTGAACATGTTCACATGGAAACAAAAAGTGTTTTCACATGCATGAGAGGCTAGTTAGATGCTAGTCAGTCCAGAGCAATAGTTTTTTTTCAAATTGGTCACCATATTTCGATTTGGTGAACAGTATGAGAACTACTTTATTCCTTTTTCCCCATGTGGTATAAACTGAAATTCTAACAAAACGGCTCACCTATAAACATCTCAAGGTACTGTTCTTTGATAAGTAGCTGCTGAATATACTAGTGACAGAGGGGAAAAAACATAATTAATTACAGCTAAAAGCATTGCACCTTAAAGCATAGTCTTTTCTAAGTTACGTAATAATATTAGTATCCCAGTACAAACAAATTGTTCATTAAAAACAATTAATCTAGTTGGCATAGCCGAGGTGCACTCGTCTCTCGTCTCTGGTGTCACAGATTTGATTCCCAAACTCTGCATCACTTTTGAGGAGAGTTTGTTAGGTCTCTCCCTTGAATCACAGATTTTTCTCTGGGTTCTCCCTCTGCAAAACCTAACAAGCTAAATTCCAATTTTATCTGTGAGTTAGCCATGCCCTGACTTAGATCAGCCCAGGGGTTGTTTCAGGGTTCTATCTGTGAGTTAGCTATACCCTGACTTAGATCAGCCCAGGGGTTGTTTCAGGGTTCTATCTGTGAGTTAGCCATGCCCTGACTTAGATCAGCCCAGAGGTTGTTTCAGGGTTTCATCTGTGAGTTAGCCATGCCCTGACTTAGATCAGCCCAGAGGTTGTTTCTATTGATAAAACTTGAAAGATTTGTAAACTTTACCAACATATTTTAAAAAACATGAATTCTCTTTATAATATCGTAAGTTGACGCTAACCTCTTGTAAAGTACGCTTGTACAGATCATCTTTACCACTCGTGTGGTCTAGTTTTCTCTTGATAAAAAATCCACCAAGATGTCTCATTAACCAGCTGAATGGAAAACAGTTGAGTATTGAATGAGATGATTGAATTTAAAAATAAATGGGATGAATTGGTCACTATCAATAGACGTCGCTTCAGGTAATATATGTGTTTTGACTGTGAGGCAATTAGCATTTGGAAGCTTTGAGAATCCTGAAGGTCGTATGTGTATATTAATATAGAATATTTGAATCATGGTTTGCATAGAAAATCGCAAGATCTCGAGTACAATTCAGAATTTATAGGTACAAGTGATGTTTTCAAAATTGGATGAGACTCTAGGCGGGTCCAATTTGAGAACTTTCAAAACATCATAAGTATCTATAAATTCCAAATTCATGGGGGGAGGGGGGGTACTCCCCTATATTCGCTATACAGGTACGTGCTGCCAAACAGGGTTTGGTTTTCAGCGATTCTACTCTGGAACAGGGTACATAAAATCACACTCCCTCTGGGACAGGGTATATGAAATCACGCTCTCTCCTCTCTGGAACAGGGTTTTCAGTGACCTTACTCTGGAACAGGGTATGGTTTTCAGCGATTTTACTCTGGAACAGGGTCAGGGTTCAGAGGCGCATCCCTACACTAAACAGGCAAAAGTACCCCCCCCCCCCCCCGGGTCCAAATTGTACGAGAAGATTGTACATTTTTTTGTTTAAATACACTAAAAAAATTAAGCAGCTTAATTGTGACTCTACAGAGTACAATTTGGGATTTAAATGTACTCCTCTTATCCAATTAGAATTGAGTAATTTTGTTGAGTGTATTATAACTTAATATTTGCTAATTGCATATTAATTGCCCCCCAGTCAACTCCAAAAAGTCACATGATTGATAGTAATATAAATAATAAAATAATAATAAAATAATAAAGAAAATCGGACTGACAACGTAAAAGAGAATGTTTGTAGGGAGGAATGGAATGAAAGTGTGAGGATGAGAAGGAGGCGGAAAATGGGAGGAATGGATGATTAGAAAAATTTAAGGTATAGATTATTAATTTATGTAGTAAGAAACGTAGTTTCCATAAACTACGGGTTCGTCTCCAATCAGACAATTTTCACTGAGGTGACGTTAAATTTATCACATGTGAATTAATCATGCAATCCAATGATAGTCCATGATTTTTCCTAAATCCGCATGAATGCCAAGTAACTTCAGTGAGTCTTCTCTGATAAAACTAAAGAACTAACATGGACTCAAAAATGTCCACAACTATGTGTTGTGTGCCCTTTCTCTGATAAAACTAAAGAACTAACATGGACTCAAAAATGTCCACAACTATGTGTTGTGTGCCCATTCTCTGATAAAACTAAAGAACTAACATGGACTCAAAAATGTCCACAACTATGTGTTGTGTGCCCATTCTCTGATAAAACTAAAGAACTAACATGGACTCAAAAATGTCCACAACTATATGTTGTGTGCCCTTTCTCTGATAAAACTATAGAACTAACATGGACTCAAAAATGTCCACAACTATATGTTGTGTGCCCTTGAGGTCAGTAAAATAACTGGCACACCTGTGCACGTGATGATAAAGCATACAACCGGAAGTAGGCCGCTACAATAAAGATATAACATTATGGACAATATTACCGACCTAAACAAAAACATGTTCCCAAGGTTATCTGAAACAAGAAAGAAATAATTTGAATTAGTTGAATAAGTGAAAAATGGGAACAAGTAGAGAAATGGGAATTGAATGAAACAAGAAATATCAACTGTCTCTGTTTTTACAATGATGTATATGAAAAAAAATGGAAAGAAATGTAACGATGAAAATTGAATAAAACCAAAAAAATATCTGTTCCTAGAATCACTATAATGTGGTAAAGTAGAAAAAGGAAATGAAGAAATGTAAAAAGGGGAATGAAATGAAAGAATGGGAATGAAATGAAAGAATGGAAATGAAATGAAAGAATAAACTTGTCATGATTTTCACTATGATAGACAGTAAGTGAAAAAGGAATGGGAAAATGGGATTAAAATAAAACAATAAGCTTATAAAGGTTTTACATGATTGAAAAAGGATGAGAAGGATCGAAAAAATGGGATTCGAATTGAAATGATACAAAAACAAAATATAATAAAAGAAATTAAAGTAAAACTACTTGCCTCCTGCAGCAACATGTGGTGATTTTATGTCACAAGTGAGAAGGACATACGTGACTAGTATGTAATCAAGATGGCTCTTGTGAAGTGGAAGAAACACTAGAGGTTTATTCTCCTGGAGACAAAACAGAAAGAGGAGGTCAGTACTACAGCACATCTACAGTAGAGGGACATTTGCGGCTTCAAAGCATTTCTTAAAAGAATATAGTACAGTATTTCTTCATGGAGTCATTTAATATTTTAATCCAAGTTACTGATAGAATGTAAGGGTGTGTCAACAACCCTGAAACAATCTCTGGGCTGATCATAGTCAGGGCATGGCTAACTCACAGATAGAACCCTGAAACAACCTCTGGGCTGACCTAAGTCAGGGCATGGCTATCTCACAGATCAAACTCTAACAGAACTCTACTTCCATGTGATGCTGTGTGCATACAGGAATCAAACCTGTGTTAACACTACTAAAAAGGCACCTGTGTAGCCTGTTGCACCATTTCTATTTGTCCCCTGTGTATCTGGATACTGGTCAACAGTCTTCCAAACAACTTGAACAAAAACCATCCAGTAAACCTAGAAAAAATATTATAATAATAAATATAATTAGACTACTAGATCAACCCTTCTCCACTTTGTTCCATGGTATTAGGGACCAATTTTTACAGGCATGAGGGGAGGGGTGGGGGATGGGGGCATTTAGGGAGGGCCACATAAAAAAATTAGGCATTTAAGAGGGGGGCACCCAAAAAAATAATTCGCTACTGTAAATAGAAAATTTATTTTAAAAAAAACTTCTGTCTTAATAAGGGGCCAAGTAAACAAAATTCAGGTTGGGAAGAGCTCATATTTTTTTTACCTACAATTTACAAAATCTCACCAGCCCCCTCATGTCTGTAAAAAATGAACGGTCCCTTATTATTAACTATTGGCAATAGTCTAATACCCGATCAATTTTCTGTAAATTCCGGCCGCCATCCTATTGATAATTTCATTAGCTTTCTTCGTTAAAGAGGTTATTTGCTGCTGTCTTGCCTTGTCCAGTGACTTTAATTCTTTTTCAGTTACTAAATAGTAAAACATTAAAGCAATAGGGACACGTAAGTATGTATGTAAAACTCCTCTTTCTTAATTTTGTCTTGTTCTTACAGTAGTATATAAACACTCCTTTCTACCACCTCTCTCTCCTTTACTTCGACGAAGGACTAGCGTCCGAAACATCAGTTTTTCATCTTTTCATGGTGTAAAATTTACCCTTTTATCAATACTCTTTCTTTATTGATTTTATGAATACAGTGCAACCAATGTGACCATGTCTTGACTTTTGGATTTGGTTGCACATGTGAGTTGAATCTTGACAATTACTATTCATCCCTCGGCCATGAAATGAGCACTAAAGATTTTTAGCCACTAGCTATTTACAATTACATAGTCCTCAAGCCTATCGACTCATGACCATGAGGCCAAGAGGACTAATTGTAACTAGTCCGTCAAACACGTTTTGAATTAAAGGTGATGCAACATTGATGAAAAACCACTAGTTGGATTTGACTAAGACCAAACAAAATATTTAAAAAGGTGTGCTTCCTGTTGCATGAGAAAAATAATTGGGGTCGGTAGGTCAGATTTTTCTTAAATATTAGTGATACAACAGTGGAAATTAACTGGGATCCCTGTGGTGCATTTGGGAATGAAAAAATATTAGGGTCGGCAAAAATTGGCAAGAAAATTTAGGGTTGGTCGTGCAACAGGAAACACACTTGTTTGGCCTAATACATGTAAGTACTATTCTCGTAAAAGGGACTATGGGAAGGTACATTTTTATTGGAGGGGGGGGGGGGGCTGGCTGTGACTTCAGAGGGGAAAGTCTCCTTACAATTTTGAAATTTTTTTTAGGGTCAAACCCTTTTATTTTGACAAAACCGTTTCCAATGTATTAGGAAGGTCATGGAATTCTTACTGAGTGTAAGGGTGAGGGTTACAACCATTCACAGAAAGTTTACTGCAAATCCACCCTCCCCCCTCCCCCTCCCAATAAAATTTGTACCCTACCTAGGTATTTTATTTTCTTACAGCCTAGTAGATGAGATTTATTAAAATCAGTTATGATCAAATATCTCAAAAGAAAAACAGGTAAAACAATTTTATGCAAAAAAAAACAACAATTACATTGTGCTGCGTTGTTCCCATTTGCTGATTCTTGAAAAACTGAGTTCATTATACAATTCTGAACCCTGTGAAAAAAAAAACACTTATTGTTAGACTCTTAGGGTTTGAAATAAATTTTCATAGAAACAAGTGGGACAATGCTCAGGGTGGGAGTCCTACAAGTTCAGTGTAATACCAAACTGACTACAACCAGTGCAAGGCAGATGATACTATAGCTAATATCCTTAGTCCTACCTTTCAGAATTCACTACTGATTTCTTGACATCAGGGAAGTCATGACTAACATCACAATTCCAGATAAAAGTCATATGACAGAAGGTTCTTCTAAAAAGATTCTGTCTGTCAGGATAAAAAGACAAATTGAAATTATCAATACAAAGAGGATATTAAATTTATTTCAGCTATTTTAAGTCAGGCACACATGTAATATGGTAGGAAAATCAAAAGAGGATGGTACAAGGGAGGAAGAAAACAAGTAAGGAAGGAAGGAAGGAATGGAGAGAGTAGGAAGTGGAAAGTGGGAAAAATTATGAATGGAATGTGTACACGTGGTTCCAGAAAGTAGAAAAGCAAGGAAGAGAGGAAAGAAGGTTAGTACTGTAAAACTAAAATTAAATAGAGGCAGCTAGTCCACATTAGATTTGCCCACTAATTTTAAGTAACATATACCGTATGAGTGGCCGTGTTGTATCAGATATACAACCACGAGGCGTAGACTTATCAAACGTCTAGGTTAGTTCCTTTGTGTTTCACTAAAATTTTCAAAATTAAAGTGAATCTGGCCAAGAAAACCCAACTTAAAATTTATGCAAATGAACACAGTTTTGTATCAGATTTACAACACTCTTCACGGTCATGATTTCTGTTGTGTTTTCCTCATGAATTATAATGAGTTTAATGACAGTATAAGATAAAGCAACTAGACTTACTTGTGGTATACAGCAATGTTTAAAATGTTATGCATTCCTCTGCTAGGTACTCTGTCATGGTACAATAACTGCAAGATTAATACAATAAAACTGTGAAAAAAATGTCATTGATTACAAATTTGTTGACGGTTTTCTCAGAATTGTTATCTCAGAATACCCTTAAAAACAATGAGTCCCTTTGGGACAAAAATTTTTTCTCAGAATTTTGTGTTTTCAGGAGAATAATATCCATGGAAACAATGAATCATTTGGGGCAAAAAAAGTTTTTTCTCAGAATTTCGACTTCCTGATGAAACACCAACAGAAACGACTGTTTAAATTATAGATTCTCAAATATTACTTGGGACCCAAATTCAAGATCATGCTGGCCCCAGAATCAAAAATAATGATAAGCAGTGACCTGACATGTTGGACTCAAGGCCGTGAAAGACAACGCATTATGAAATAACTGTTAGAATTCTCATGTTCTAATTGGTTGGGATTGCGTGCTTAATGAGAGCACACAGCATGCGTGCACACTTTCAGTTGCGTCATTCCTATACAAAATAGCGGTTGTCGAAATTAGGATTTTATAAAAGAAATAAAAAACTTGCTTGCTGTGCTGTGTGCAGTTATAAAGCACTTGGGGTTTGGCAGAACACTTGAGAAGTGTTGAGAAGCACTCCGCTACGAGTCATGCTTTTACTAACACTTCTTGTGTTCTGCTAACCCCCGCATGCTTTATAACTGCACACAGCACGCAATCATGTTTTCTATTTATTTTTTCGTGTCGTACGCCACCCAATGAAATTAAAAAATCCCATCAAGATTTAAACACCCTAGCAAGACCCTTGTTATAAGAAGGATGTTTAATGCATACCTGTACGCTGTCAGAGCAACAGGTTTTACAGCCCTTCCCCATGAATGGTCTTTCTCGGCTGAACTCTCCTGGGATTATTGCTGGCGGTACTTGGAACTTCCTTTCCACTGGAAGCATAGGCTCAAAATCATCCTGCTGATAAAAGAAAACAGAAATCTTTTGAGTCATGTTCTCACATAAGGGTAAGTATAAGATGTATAATTGTGCTGTTTTTGTTTTGTTTTGTTTTGTTTTTTTTCCACCACTGTTTTTCTCTCTTTTCTTTAATACCTATTATGAAACTAGCGGATATTTTGATTACAAAATACGAAGAAATATATGGAGCGATGTTTAGTGTTGAGATAAGTGGAATCACTACCGACTCCTTTAATGATTCGCAAAAATATAATAATTCCCATATAAAAGTGCTGTTATCATATACAGCTATTTCAAAAAAGGTTGGAGAAGGTTTTGCATGTTGTATGTTGCATGTTGCGTGTTGCATGTTGCATGTTGCTTGTTGCATGTTGCTTGTTGCATGCCGCATCTTACATCTTAGATCTTACTTTTATTATTCAATTGGCAGTGCATCATCATTTTTGCCTGCCAAACCTGAAATTTGTCCTGTCATTTGGCCATTGGCAGGCCACTATTTCAAGCCCTGCATAGCGACCTTTTGCTGATGGTATTCACATCAGCCATCAACGTATAACAAAATTTTTACCAGTCTTTGATTTGTGAGAGTACCACTTACCATGACTGTCTTCATTGCTATGCACTGATTGAGACAACATTCTAAACCCAATAGTCATGACAGTGAAAACAGGTAATAGACTACTGCCAATCAAATATATTGCTACACTAGGTAAATAAAGGCATACCATGGTAACTACGAAGGTACATGGGAACAATTTATTTGATTGACATTAGTCTATTGTCTGATAATTTCCTGACTTGACTGTCATCTTGATCAGCTCGTAGCAATAAAAACAGTGGTAGTAGTGGCTAACAAATTAAATTTTGTGGACCTTCTTCCATGATCAAATTTAGAAGTTGTTTTTATGTGAAGGAGAAGAACCTGAGAACCAACAACCAACTCTAGTCATTGCTGGTTTTCAATCTTTTCCAAGCGAGCACAATAACAAAAGACATGCCGGCCATGTTGGATGATATAAGAAAAGAATTGATTGACAATTCTTTCGTTAAAATCATCCAACTTGGCGACTATGACATCATGTGCAAATGCAGAATAAGACAGAGGGTCTGGGAAACAACATTGGAGCTTCACTAAATGCTTTATGATAATGATAACAGTGATTTCCTAGTCATACTGTAGCTATATCATGTCTTACTATACTGTTGCTACCTGGCTGTGATGAATAAATTAATACAAAAGATGGTAAACAATTAAGACAGCTGTAATAGGTTAAGGTACATTGTACTTGTATTAAGTGGGTATTAACAGAGTTACTGACCACCTACTAGTGTGTACGGGAATCGTCAGGGGAATTCTATTCAAATTCAAATTTCGAGCACTTGGCTAGTAGTCGTACCCTACGATAGCATAAATTAAGCTATAATAAATATTTATATGCACATGCTAATGATACATCGTTTAAATATGACTAAAAATGAGACCATCCAAGCGAATTCACTTCATAGTAGAGTGGTTAGGTTTAGGGTTAGGGTTGGGGTTGGTATCGTAGTAGTTCTTTGGTGCCAAGGTGCCAAGTTCGATTCTTGGTTCTTCTTCACTTTTTTTTCTATTACTGAGAAGAACCAAAATCCTCGAAAAATTCCACTCATCCCCCTCTTGTGTTCGGAAACCTACTGTATGACGCACTTCGTTAACCTGTACACAACGATACTATCCCTACTGTACAGCGCAGTATGTTTACTATTGTGTTAGTTCTAGTTAGTTTATTTAAAATGTACAGTACACAACAGCTAAATAAAAATATTATCAAAATATTATCAATAAGAAACCATTAAAGAAATCCATGTTCGCCTATTAAAAGCCACCCAAAATTCTTGGTTTGCCATCAATCCCAAGAGAGCACAATAACAAAAGGGATGTCCGCCATGTTGGAAGATATAACAAAAGAATTCATTGAAAAATCGTTTGTCAAATTCTTCCAACATGGCGGCTATAACGTCTATTGCGAACGAAGAATAGTTAGACCAATATTTTCTCTTATCTAAGTTAAGCTAATACCTTCTGTTTTCGTCTTTTGGATCTTGCAGGTCTCCTTGTGGGTGCTTGTGGACAATAACCATATTTTCTAACCCAATCATTTCCCCCTTCACTCCTTCCAGTCTGCATTCCAGTGCTAGCTACTGAGCCTGCAGCGTATCTGCCTCCTGAACTTTTCTTCTCCCATTTCTTGTATACCTCTTCAATTTTTTTCATTTGCTCCGAGTCCATTTTTTGCATAAATTTGAGCTAAAAAAACTCGTAATGACAGTTCATAAGAGACCGCAAAAAAACACCAAATTCTTGATTTTTTTACCTTGAGGCTTCAGAAGTAAAAAGAGGAGTTTTCTAAGCCAAAGCAATAATCATTTTCTCGAGAGAGTTTCGTAAGAAAAAAAATTCATTGAATTGAAGAAGAAATTTAAAACCACATGGCACTTTCATGGCGCCCGCCATCTTGGATTTGAATCAGGGACGCGAAAGCCTGGTGACTAAATACAGGAAATGGCGAAAGATTTCCGACAACTCCACGAGAGATCCACGGAATGATTTCGAACGGGAAAACTTTCAGAAAATCTACTGTATCCAGTTATCCTGTTGTAGTTCCATCAGTCTATTGTAGTAGGTGTGATTCGTTGTGTTTTTATGAAACCATTACATCAATTCTTGCTACGAAAAAAAATGAGCCAAATAACACGTCAAATTACAATATATTAACAGGGGCGGACTTAGGGGAGGGGTGCAGTGGGAGTGCACCTCCCCTTCTCCCTCCCCCTAGATGAGTTGATATCTATTGCGTTGTTGATGCTTGAGCTCATTAGCAAAGGGCGCACCCCCTCCTAGAACGAAAAATCCTACACTGTACCTCTCCCCCCTCCAAAAAAATCTGGATCCGCCCCTGATTAACACTACAAAACTTTAAAACTAGGAGTATCCCTTACCTAAACTAGAAGTATCCCTTACCTAAACTAGAAGTATCCCTGACCTAAACTAGGAGTATCCCTTACCTGAACTAGGAGTATCCCTTACCTAAACTAGGAGTATCCCTTACCTAAACTAGGAGTATCCCTTACCTAAACTAGTAGTATCCCTTACCTAAACTAGGAGTATCCCTTACCTAAACTAGGAGTATCCCTTACCTAAACTAGGAGTATCCCTTACCTAAACTAGGAGTATCCCTTACCTATACTAGGAGTATCCCTTACCTGAACTAGGAGTATCCCTTACCTGAACTAGGAGTATCCCTTTTACCTATACTAGGAGTATCCCTTACCTGAACTAGGAGTATCCCTTACCTGAACTAGGAGTATCCCTTACCTGAACTAGGAGTATCCCTTACCTGAACTAGGAGTATCCCTTACCTAAACTAGGAGTATCCCTTACCTAAACTAAGAGTATCCCTTACCTAAACTAGGAGTATCCCTTACCTAAACTAGGAGTATCCCTTACCTGAGCATCCTTAGGATCTCCACATCTGTTTCGACTTCTCTCTAATCCGTGTAGCTTCAGCTTTAAATACTCTTAAAACAGAGCACTGATGGAGAGAGGGGGTAAAGTGCGCACCGTCGGCTTCCATTGATAACAGTTGAATTTCAACTGAAGGAACTACCGACGTTAAATATAGGTACTTTACTTTACTGAACGTCTAGGAATATCCCTTGCCTAAACTAGGAGTATATAAAACCTTATCTAGGAAAGAAAAGGAACAACATGAGTAGGTTCAATATTTAGGTCACCCATCCAGATACTAACCCTCCTCAGACGGGCTTGACTTAATATCTTGAATGCCTAAGGTTTTTCCACTGGACCACGGTTCTATGAAATTAGCTTAACAATAGCCTTGAAAACAATGCACCCAATAGACTAGACTTTTTAACATCATTTTATCCACCGATTCCGTGCGTGGCAGAGATGCAAGGGATTAGCCGATATGGTCTGGGGGCCGGCTGGTCTCTCCCCTGATGCTTCGGCTAGAGTATTTTCTTGCG
Organism: Actinia tenebrosa; assembly: GCF_029948245.1. NCBI lineage: Eukaryota > Metazoa > Cnidaria > Anthozoa > Actiniaria > Actiniidae > Actinia > Actinia tenebrosa. The sequence continues at coordinate 7,343,475 of NW_028292572.1, read as the reverse complement.
TAATTCGTACACCCAAGGGCAGAAGGATTTAATCGCCGTCAGGTCCGAAGTCCATACGAAGCCTCAGCTCTGCGGATGTCTCGGGGGTATGGCAAAGTGGGATCGACTTTTTTGAAATTTTTTTGGTGAACTTATGTTCAAATCCAACTGTATCCAGATAAGATTTTTTGTTTTTGTTTGTTTTCTTTTTGTTTTCCTTTTTTTTTTTTTTTTTTTTTTTTTTTTTTTCCTTTTTTTATTTTATATCTTTAATTTTTTCATTGAGATAGAAAATTTCTTGATTTTATTGTTTCTTACATGCGGGAAGGTTACATCTTATGCATTACTCGCTGTAGTCATTCGTCAGTGGTGGCTAGTGTTTGCAAACAAGAATGATTTCGGTAAACTAGCTTATATGTCATGTTTTATTTCCTGACACGGAAGCCTTTCCTGATAATAGTGTTTAAATACAGGAATGGCTTCGCCAAACAAGTTTATATCTTTTTTTTTAATCTTCAAACTTTATCAATCACACAACTTATTTACATAGACCTTTTTAAATATAATTTACAACTTTTTTTTTATTTTGTGCAATCATACAATTAGGTTTATTTACATGGCTCCTTTTTACATTCTATTTCTATTTACAACATTTACGACAAAGAAGCAACAAACTAAAGAACACAGTAATAGCAAAAAAAACTCACACAAAGCGAAAAAAGAGATATAATTATATTACAATTCTATATCTTATGTATTAGTTAGAGTACTGAACAGTGGAGCCATTCCTGATAATAGAGCGTTTTCTCGTGACGTCACAGCGGCCATTATTGAATACCAAAACAATACATTTTCTATCCTCTGGGAAGTGAACTCTATTTTTATGCAAGTACTGTGCAGAAAGTTTCTATTATGGCTGTCTTCTCACTTGAGTGACAACGCTCTAAAGTGTTTACGAACAGAAATTACTGTTTTCATCAAATATGAAAAACGCTACCGCATTGTCTCATGAAGCTCACATCCAGTAAAAGGACCTTCGAAGCTTCTAATTAATCTAAACCATTTATACTTTCATTAAGTTCCTTTTTGTCTATATTATTAATTTTTGTTTTGCGTTGACCATAAGACATATAAGTTTTTTGATTACGAAAAAGGTCCTTTCACTGGATGTGAAATAGTCATGGTCTCATGTAGTTCACATCCAAGGAAAGGACCTTTGAAGCTGTTAATAAATTCTTGAATCATATTTTCATCCATTAAGCTTCTTTTTATTATTTTTTTATATTTCATCTTTATTTTACGTTGATGAAAACACAAAATATTGCATTATGGAAATGGTCCTCTCACTGGACATAAAATAGTCATGGTCTCATGTAGTTCACATCCAGTGAAAGGACCTTTGAAGCTGTTAACGAATTCTTAATCCATATTCGTCCATTAAGCTTCTTTTTATCTATCTTCAGTTATTTACTTCTAAACCAGATATAACTAGCTAAAAATTAGTGTGAGCTGCGTTGGTGTTTCTAATGAAACAGTAATGATGAAAAGGTAAATTATACACCGTGAAAAGATGAAAAAACTTACTGACGTTTCGGACGCTAGTCCTTCGTCGGAGTCACTCCGACGAAGGACTAGCGGAGAGACTCCGACGAAGGACTAGCGTCCGAAACGTCAGTAAGTTTTTTCATCTTTTCACGGTGTATAATTTACCTTTTCATCATTACTACTTCTAAACCATATTCGCTCATTAAGTCTTTTTTATCTATTTTCGGTTTGAAAATGAAAAAGGTCCTTTCAATGGATGTGAAATAGTCATGGTCTCATGTAGTTCGCATCGAACGAAAGGACCTTCGAAGCTGTTCTGAATAAATACTTAAACCATATTTTCATCCATTAAGCTTTTTTTTATTTTTTATTTTTTTATTTTTTATTTTTTATCTTTTTTTTGCGTTGATGAAGAAGTCATATAGTTCACATCCAGTGAAAGGACCTTTGAAGCTGTTATAATCAATCAATTCTTAATCCATATTCGTCCATTAAAGCTTCTTTTTATCTATCTTCAGTTATTTACTTCTAAAACATATTCGTTCACAAAGTCTTTTTTATCTATTTTGTTTGGATTATGAGGAAGGTCCTTTCAATGGATGTGAAACATTCGCTCCTTCATGGTCTCATGCCGAGTTCAGTTCACATCCAGTGAAAGGACTTTGAAGCAGAGGCTCCGGATACAACTCTTAAACCATATTCGTCCATGTTTCTTTTTGTCTACTTTATTTTATTTATTTTGCGCTGATCAAAACACATAACATTAATATGGATTCTGAAAAAGGTCCTCTCAATAGATGTGAAATAGTTATGGTCTTGTGTAGTTCACATCCAGTGAAAGGACCTTTTGAAACTCCTATATCAACTCTTAAACGATATTCGTCCATTAAATTTCTTTTTTATCTATTTCATTTACTAGCACTAAAAGCACCCAGCTGGCTCACTACAGCAAATACGGTCTACTGGTAGACTGATGCCGCAATACGGATTCAGAGTAAATTTTTGGCGGATCCCTCAAATGCTGCAGATTGTGGGTTTGTCTATTAGTTTGGTCCGGATTTCAGCGATTTCTCAACTAAGACAAATTCTAATCAAATCAATGAAAATGGTCTATCAGTTTGCAGAGAAACTTCAAACGATTCCCTCAGCTCAATAGATTTAAATTCGACGTGTTTGTCTTTCAGGCAAAGAAAATGAACCGGACTCTCTTAATTGTGGTACTTAGAAAAAAATTAAACGCTTTATAAGATCGAAGCTAGACCTAGGATAAGGAACAAGGTGTATTCTGATCTAGCTTGGGTACAAACATCCTTTGCTCATCATGCCTTATATGGTGTCGATCAAAGCTAGACCTGGGATAAGAAACGAGGTGCACGCATTCTGGTCTAGCTTGGGCGGGTACAAACATCTTTTGTTCATCATGCCTTATATAGTGTTGATCAAAGCTAGACCAGGGATAGGGAACAAGAGGCATTGTGGTCTAGCTTGGGTGCAAACATCTTTCGTTCATCATGCTTATAAGGTCATGCTCAAAGCTAGACCTGGGATAAGGAACGAGGTGCATCCTGGTCTAGCTTGGGTAAAGTCATATTTTGTTGGACGTGCCTTGTATAAACACACGCGGATTATATTTAACCTTTCAGCTATCGCACAAACATTTTCCAGAAGTCGCCAGCTTGGGCGTGTGTATTGTAGTCATCGCACTTATATTCACCTTGAATAAATGAAACTAATCGTACTCCAGTCCAGGTAACAGGACGCTTGTACATTCTCCAATCACCATTGTATGGGTAACGGCCCCATTTGTTAGTCATCCTTGCGCCATTTTTACCGTAACCCCATTTATCACAATTTACCGCGAGGATGGAATTATCGTCTGGTAGACGAACGAATGAATTGCAGGCGGTGGGAAATGGCGATGCGTTGATAACCATGTATCTGTTCAGCAACAAGAAAATAAAGTAAAGTAAAATGAAAGGAAAGGAAAGAAAAGGAAAGGAAAGGAAAGGAAAGGAAAGGAAAGGAAAGGAAAGGAAAGGAAAGGAAAGGAAAGGAAAGGAAAGGAAAGGAAAGGAAAGGAAAGGAAAGGAAAGGAAATGAAATGAAATGACGATAATAGTCGCACGGACTCCCTGTACGTTTGCCTACGATTTTTTAAAGATTTTTTAAAGATATTCTAATAGTAATAATAATAATGATGATAATAATAATAATAATAATAATAATAATAATAATCTCTATCACAGAAGTACAGAAGATTGCTCTCCTTGGAACTGCACACATCATTAGAAAAATGGCATGATTACTTGATTCTTGATTTCTTTTTTCCTTTTTAATTGATTTATTTTATTTTTTATTTTAATTACACCTCGTATTGTAAATATATTCTTGTTTTCCCAAGGCCCATGGATTGGACTCGGTAAACTAAGAATTTTGTAAGCAAAATTGAGGCAAATTGTAAATGAAGACAATAATAATAATAATAATAATAATAATAATAATAATGATAATAATAATAATAATAATAATAATATCTGGCTGATAATTGGTGGGATCACGAACCAGAGAAAGTAGTGGAAAACCAAAAGGTCAAGATCCTATGGGATTTTAATGTTTACACGGATAAGAAGATTGAAGCAAGAAGATCGGACAGTCATAGTCGTAGATAAGAGCAAGAAGAAGGCGAAACTGATCAGTGACATCTCCATGCCTATGGACCATAGAATTGACCATAGAAAAGGAAATGGGAAAAAGATTGACAAGTACCAAGACCTAAGAATAGAAATAGAAAGATTGTGGAGGATGAAGACCATGGTAGTACCGATAGTCATTGGATTGCTCGGAACAATATCAAAACAATTTAAGGATCATGTTCAGAGACTAGAACTTGATAGTATAAGCTTGTTAGGCCTACAGAAATCTGTACTTTTAGGCACGGCACACATCTTGAGAAGAGTACTTCAGCTCTCAGGAGCCGGGAGAATCTCGAGCTGAAAGTTAGCCAACTGATAACCTCTAAGCATTTTTACGAGTCATTTCTATCTTTTGTAGAACAAAAATACTAATTGTCATTTAGGGTCGCCAAGTACAATTACGCTACAAGAACTAAATAAACACTTATTAATATTAACATTCCTTCCTCAGTAAATGAATTTGATCCCAATTCTTTGTAGAATCTATTTGGAAATTACCCTCACAGTGATGGATAGATGAAGCAGTAAGCCGTGTGGGATGGGCTCGGATATCAAATAAGAACATGCGTAATAGGTAAATTACGAGCCTTAGATGAAACGACTTAAGAAGATCACAGTGATGGTTACTAATGATTTGGAGTGTTAGGCCGTTCAATCTCAGTTCTACTGGGTCTTGAACGCAAATCATACCGCTCGAGTTCGATGCGAGCGGGCCAATTTTGGCTTCCCCTTGTTGAAGGGTCATCGCATACGTGCCCATGCTAAGCCCAAAGTAGTACTACCCTTTGGTTTTAGATACGTACCTAACAACATCAAATCCAAGGTCATTTTTAGCTGTCATAACGTGAAATGTTCTTCCTACAGACACTTTGCGACAGAAGTAGCGAATTTGCGTATAACCCATGTCATTCTTCAAGTTCAATAGTGCATGTTGATCAATAAACTGGTATAGGGTGAGACTGGTTATTTTGCGGTAGTCTCTCAGGGCTTGGACTGCATTGCTTGACGAAGAAAGGAAAGTGACATTCCTGATGAGGGTCCATCCGCCTACATAAAAATATATACACTTATATAAACCTTTAGGATCTGTAAAAAAAATCATGGGTAGCACTCATCTACATCTATATGGGAGGTTCTTATATAGCGCATTTATACAACGTCTCAATGCGCTTTACATTCATAACCAGTGGAGGACTTTACAGGCTGCATATTAAGGCGCCATTAGCAGTCGTGCAGCTTACAATCATGAGTGATTTGTTAGTACATTAGTGTTATGCCTCCAGATTGGGATAGGCTGTTGAACCAGGAGACAATCCCCTACACTCTTACACGAATAATTCAACAGGTTTTTTTGTCCCCCATTTTTACCTCAGGTTAGGAAGTGTTGGGAGACAGGGCCTACCATTTAAAGTTATTTTAAGGCCCTGAGTGTTGGTCCGGCCGAGGCTCGACCTCCCGCACAACAGACCGACGCTGTTACCAACTGAGCTAACTGGTGGCAATATAATGTTGTTTCTCTAATGCCTCTCGACTCCTAGTGTTTTTATGTCACAGTACAGAGACCTAAATGACCGTTTATAGCATTCACATCTTACCTCCATCTGTTGTCATGTCACAGTAGACAGTGAATGGGTTCCCTGTGCTGGTTGGGTCGATCCAATATCTACCATCCCCAGTGTGTTGAACAAGGGACTTGATGGTCAGACAGGATTTTCCAGGAAGACTGGACCTGGATCCGTCGAAACCTGGAAGTATTTTTAAAGGAATGAACCAAATTGCAGCACAAAAGATGAAACAAAGATATAGTGCAAGCAGGCAAGCAGGCAAGCAGGCAAGCAGGCAAGCAGGCAAGCAGGCAAGCAGGCAAGCAGGCAAGCAGGCAAGCAGGCAAGCAGGCAAGCAGGCAAGCAGGCAAGCAGGCAAGCAGGCAAGCAGGCAAGCAGGCAAGCAGGCAAGCAGGCAAGGAATCACACAGTCACAGCACAGCATTTTCATACTGGAATCTCATACTAACCACTCCAAGTTTCGCAGTGTTTTCCTGTGTAGCCTGGTTTACAGGAACACACAAAGGAATCAGAACAATCGACGAAGCTGCACGTGCCACCATTTTGACAAGGACTCGAGGAACACTTAGGTACGTCCTGTTGAAAATGGAAACAATGTTGCATGGAAATCTGTCCATCTGTTGTATGGACATCACAAAATTGCCTTGAATGTGAAGCTAACATGAAAATACAAAAGAAATGTCACTAATTCCATTGAGAAAAAGTGTGACTTCTTATGTATTTACATGTTAGCCTCACATCCAAATTATTTTTGAGTAGGGTCCAATGTTATCTAGTAATTTGAAGATTGTTCGAGAACTTGAAGGAAGACTGCTTCATTTGCATGATATGTTAGGCATCCGTGTTGGTGGTATTTAACAACAGATTTATCATCAACATGGCCGTTATCTCTTGTTCATGGCTCTCGGGGGAATATTTGCAAGCCATCCATTGCTGGGTTACACTTGACGTCATTTCCTGTCGTGCTGAATGCTCACCGGCTGAATGGCATGTTTTCAATAGAATTCTTTCTGGTTGACAGCACATGGTGGTCAGTGTTTGACTACCATGTGGAGCAGAAAATAAGATTTTATCCACTGATTCAAACCCAGCAATAGATGGCACGAAAAGGTGTGATGTACATCGTAGTAGTTCAGCTAGCTTTCCAAATTAGCATCTGCATAAGCTTCATGTAATATCGTAGGTATATTATATAACATGCAGTGATTGATGGGTTGCTTATATAGACCCCTTGCATTGATTTCCAAGAAGAAATGTTCTGGGAGACAAAGCAATTGGCCGTCTTTTCTTATGTAAAAAAAAACTTGTGTTGGGTCAACCAGAACATTAATGGACTACTTCGACGATACGACGGCCATCTTGTCAGGAGGCAAAACAAAACAGAGACAACGGAAAATATATAGAGTTTCTTGCGTTTGTCTTTCTTTTATGGGTAAAGGTGATCGACTATCGACGTGCTGTCTTAATAAGACGTTTGCATGATGGCGTCATTGACCTCTACTACCAGACTCCCTTGCACAGTTTATTTTGTTCAGTTGATTAGCACCAATTGTCTTACTATTCTCATGAGGAAATACAAACCTAAATATGAAAGAAAATTCGCGAAGCATCTTGGTAGATGGAGTCAAATGACGCCATCATGCAAACGTTCTATTCTTCTTTTGTTGCATTCTCTTGTGGTGAGCTGTTAATATCAATCAACGTCATTATGTGACAAAGCTTTATTTGCCCCCCGGACCCCCCATCCCCCCCCCCCCCCCCCTAATGCCTTGCGATCCAATATGGCCACCGTATCGTCGAAGTAGTCTAGTCATCTCGGGACTCAGTACAAGGGGTCCATACTTACGAAGTGTTCAGCATCATTATAAGAAAACCCAACTTTGATGACGTAATCCGATGGCCTTAAGGTCTTCGTCTGGTTACTAAGCTCACACTTATGTAATGGAGAACCAGTTTCTTGGAAATTGTACGACTTACACCCAGCTGTACCAAGACATTGCTGGGCACAATCCAGACCGGAACTGACGTCATGACTTGCTATCACGTGATTCTGCAAAACTCGATCTACGAATGTAAAAATAATTCACTTCAATAAATTATTTTCGGGTAAAAAATAAATTAGTTGTTCATCTTTTTACCTTTTCCAATTTTCTGGAAAATGCCCTTCCTTCTACAGACACCTCTGAAGGGACCGGATCCGCTGGTGGCTACTGCGCAAGTCACAATTACAAGAAAGCCCGTTGACAACATTGCTTTTTCTGAAAATTGGAACATTGGAAAAAAAAGTCCTGAAACTCAAAAGAATTGATAAATTATGTCAAGGAGGGGATTCAGGTGAAATTGGGATGATAGTAGTCACCTCTGATCGCTTGGATCACTCCTTAAAAATATGAATAAAGAGTAATAATGTATATTATTTTTTTCCGGTCCGGTATCCTAAAAAATCATGCGTTCTGATTGGCTGTTTGAGCGGGCGGTATTTTGTCAGTATCTGCCCGCGCTCGCAATCCGGTATCCTTTGCCGCTAAACAAAAAAATATACAAGTTATTTACCGTCCTATAGTCGGTCCGGATAGGGAAAAACTGTGCCCTCGGTCGCGAAAACGGACCTTGGCCTAACGCCCTCGGTCTGTATATTCAAGACCTTGGGCAGTTTTTCCCTATCAGGACCTCCTGGCCGGTAAATAACATATATATCTAGGGTGAAAGTATAGTACAAAGCTTCCTGGTTCCACCAAATACATAGTTTATGGAACTGACAGAGAAATAGCCGTAGAATCGGATCTCGGATCTCGGGTCTCGGGTCTCGGGTCTCGGGTCTTGTGTTCAATTCCTGTACTCGGTATCACACACGAGCAGAGTTTGTTGTGTCTCTCCCTTGATTGGAGGAATTTTGCCCAGGCTCTCCGGTTTTCTTCTATCCAACAAGCTGAACTTAGATCAGCCCAGAGGTTGTTTCAGGGTTTGATCTGTTAGTTAGCCATGCCCTGACTTAGATCAGCCCAGAGGTTGTTACAGGGCTCGATCTGTGAGTTTGCCGTGCCCTGACTTAGACAAGCCCAGAGGTTGTTTTTGTCATATTTTCTTTAATTATTGAAACCATCCGTGACCAAACTAGCGTTTAAAAAAGTATTTGCCTAATGAAGACAAAAAATGGTATCCCTAAGACGTAGTCACAGGAACAGAATACTTTTTAATGACGATTAATAAGAGTTATTGAAATGTTTAATTTCGCTTTTCTTTTTTTAAGCTTTTGTTATCACAAAGAAACACGCCAAGATTTGATAAGAATATGGATGTTCGTTTGAGCTGCTTAATTATTGATGCCCATAAAGCTGTTTTATTATTTTAATTTTAATTTTTTCGCATTTTGTTAACTGTCTTCTTTTAATCATAAACCATTTTCTTCAAAAATTTTTAAGAAAACGGTTTCGTTACTTCGAATATCGACATTAGACTTATAATAAGCAGAATGACATACTATTATTTTTGAAACTGTACTTTCGTAGTAACGAAAAACCAACTGAGGCGCCGAGGATAATTGAAAACGGAACTTTGTTATTCCGTTTCCAAAAAAAAAAAATTTTCGAATCCTTTTTTCCCGTCCACTCGAAGTATCTGTTTCGAGTTGCGTTTTCAAAGCCAATGCGCAAAGGAACGATTTCAAAAGTATCCGGCTAGATTTGGACGGGGCACGAGTCGCAAATGTTGTTAAAAAGTGTTTGACAAAAAAACATTTAACGAAAATTGAATTGTTCACTAAAATTTTAAATTTAGTCAAAGTTTTAAAGCTTAAAATGAATCAGTTGACTTACCAGTTTTCGTTTTCAGTTTGCTGTGGGAGTTTGCAAAGCTTATTTTGATGTAAGAGCAATAAAACATCTGTTTATTAACCTATACTTAGTTGTCATGAGATACTGGGTGATGATTGGTCAAAAGCAATAAACTTGGACACTGCTTTCAATTTTTGCCAAAAGTGGACCGATGACATTACTTAGTGTCTGGTCATGAGGGAAATAGTTAGTATTGTTTTCCCGAGTGTCTCGAAACCGATCTAAACTCTAATTAATTTCCCGAAGGACCAAACATTAAGTGTTTTGTTATATAGCAATTAAGAAATATTGAGGAGTCAGTTTATAAGAACTTTATCTAGCGAGCTAATTTAAATAAAAATACAGTGGAACCCCGCCTTACGGCCACCGGCTTAATACGGCCACCCCGTTATTGCGGTCAGCTCTTTTGGGTCCCTACGAAATGCCCATACATTTACTATAAAATGTACCCGCTTAATACGGCCACCCGTTAATACGGCCAACAGGTTACAGTTTAGATCTTAATGTAAATACTGTAAAGTTATTGCTGCAAAATCTGTGATTCTTTAATTCATTCGGTTAACATTCTACAGTAATGCTTTTTGTAGAATCAGAATCAACACAACAACTTCAAACAGAGAAACACGTACAGCGCGATGCGCTACAGTATGTCCGCATTTATTTTATAGCGGTACAGTATTATAACGACCCATGCCGATAGCCTATCTGGGGTGATATCCAGCCTCGAGTCAGCATGGCTTCAAAGGAAGCTTCATTCGTCTGTACAGAGCAAAGTCACTGCCTATTTTAAAAAGTAGTTGTTACTGTACTCAATTTTCTCTGTTCTACTGTTATATCTACAGTCCTGTACTACTGTATAATTCAAAGTTTTAAAGAACTACTAAAGTTGAGTTATAAATGAGAGCCAAGAGCATCAGAAGTTTTAGAAACATTATTTGAAAATACAATATGCATTATTGCACTTCATTTGTTTAGTAGTTTCGTACTGATTAATAAAACACGTTTTTAACATATTTTTGACAGCCTGCTTAATACGGCCACAACGTTAAAACGGCCACTTTTGAATGTCCCTTCGGTGGCCGCATTAACGGGGTTCCACTGTAACTAAAAAAGACTGACAAATAATTTTACAAATACAACTCAGATACGGTCTTGTATTTCGCTACCGGAATGCGAGGAGAGTAGCAATAGTATTTTTAGTCGCTTTTTTTCGTATTTTCCGAATCCCTTTTCTCGACGAAAGTCTGTAGTTCTCCTCTAGAAACACTGGATAATCTCTGCTTTTTTCCTTTGAGCTCCATTCATACTGAAAATTCCAGCAAAATGCCTGCTCCCGCTTTGTTGTTTGTGATTGGCTCAAAGTATTACGCCACCATCGTTTTTCACGTTCTGATCACGTGCACTTGTTTATTTTCACCATTCTTGTCACGTGCAACTTATTTCCCGACATTTCCCGGTCGGGAAACATTTAGATTTAGCTAGTGTCACGTGTTCATCTTTAAACCAATGAGAGTGTTCGATATATAAATCTTTTCATTACAATTATTCTAATATATTAAAAATTAATTTGGAACTTCAAGACGATGTATTAGATAATTATTTGCATGATATCTATACCTGAAGAGGTTAGACTTGATGTGTTTATGCACATTTACCGTAATTTGTCAAGTTCATCTTCGACTTGGTGTTATTTTCGTCACTCTAATATAGTTAGGATAGTACGCGCGAGCTATCCGCGGGCGCGAAGTTCTGCTAGATCCTGCGACTGTCTTTCTTTTTGCGTAAATAAATTCAATACCGAAAAATTAGTAATTATATAATAACTATATAATAACTATCCTGTTTTGCTCAAAAAAATATTAATTCCTATTTGTTATTTGACATTTTTACAGGACAACGTTCCTGCAACTCTTATTTATCAACTCCACCCATCATCCTTCGCGCTCGTTCCAAGTTTCAAAACGAGGCAAGATAATTCTGGGAAAAGTTCAAATTCGACCTTGTCTCGGTAGCTGCAGTGTTTTAACACTTAACAGTACGCAATGGCTACTTTAAAAGCATATGTTGATGACCTAGAAAAAGAACTCACTTGTTCGATATGCCTAGGAATTTTTGAAAACCCCAAAGCACTTCCTTGTCTTCACAGCTACTGTTCAAAATGTATCAAGGATTGGTACGAGAAGTGCAAGTTTCGGGCAGTTGAGTTTACATGTCCAATGTGTAAAACAGAAGAAATTGATTTACCAGACGGCGATGCTTCGAAGCTTCGTTCCTCTTTCTATTTCGATGCTCTTCTGCGACTTCTTCACGCGATGAAAAGCAATTCCGATCAGGAGCAAAAGAGTTTACCCGAATGTGCGAGTTGTGAAAAATCTCAAGTTTTGGCGGCGTTTTGCCCAGAATGTAACGGATTGATTTGTGAAGACTGCATCGACTCGCATAGGAAGATAAAACAACTTCGAACAGACCACAACATCATGATGCTGAAAGAGTTTAAGCAAGAAAACGTGGATAATTACATCAAGAATCAAATGCTATGCAAAGCGAAGTTTCATGAGAAAAAAAGGCTTGAATACTATTGCAAAGAGAAGAACTGTAGACAGTGTATTTGTCAAAAGTGTGCCACTTTATATCATCAAAATCATTGCATGTGCAGTTTAGAGGAAGCTTCTGAAGAAATTAAAACAGCCATGGAACAAGACAAGAATCGACTCCATCAGTTGACCGACAAATACAAAGAAGAGTTAGAACAATCCAAGCAAAATATGCAAAGGATACAAAATGAAATTGAGTCAGCAAAGCGAGACGTCCATAATACCGTAGACGCTTTGATCCAGACACTAAAACAACATGAGATTAAAACGATTGAAACCTTAGATAAAGTCTTACTTGAAAAAACATTGGAAATCAAAGAAGAGCAAACTGATTTAACCAACGGGATTGACCACTTAGATGAATATAAGCAGTACTGCCAATTAGTACAGGAGAGGAATGTTGCATGTGAGATTCTTGAGAATGAGGAAGCTATAAAGCAAAGAGGTCAGGCTTTGTTAGACACGCTTACAGCTTTGCTTAGCAAGTCAATTCACCGTAACGAGACATACAAATATACAGCTAATCAAGATGTTTTGGAGTCCTTGCAAAACGTCGGGAACTTCAAAAAACATGTTACAGATCCTTTAAGATGTACAATCGAGGGATTGAAGGACGTTCGATGTGGATTTGAACACGAGTTTTATATTGTCACAAGAAATGCTGAAGGAGAATTGTGTTACGCAAGAGAAGAGTCTTTTGATATAATGATTACAGACGTCGAGGGCAACGAGGTAGAAAAGAAAGTCGTTAGCAGGCAAGCAGGGAAATTTTGCCTAAGTTATAAAGCAAAAAGACCTGGACTCCATGAAATCCAGGTCAATATTGGAGGTGATCCGATAAAGAACTCGCCACAGAAGGTAAACTCACTCGATGCAAAAAAAGAGTTTGAACTTGTGAAAATGTTTGGAGAAAAAGGAGCTGGTAAAGGTCAGCTTGACAAACCTACAACTATATCTCTCAGTGATAAAGGCGAGATTGCAATTGCAGAATGCAACAATCATCGAGTGCAGATATTCAATCTCGAGGGAAAACATCTACGAGATTTTTCCCTAGGAGAAAGTGCATTGTTTAAGCCTTTTGGTGCTGTTTTCAACGAAGACAAAATCATTGTCATCGACCAGCCCGATAATCATGGTAGGATCCAAGTATTCGATTTGAATGGTACTTTTGTAAAAACAATTTATAGACCTGTCGGGTGGTTTCGCCCTGGCGCAATGTGCACTACAGATGAAAATAACATCGCAGTTACGTGTTGGGGAAATGATGAACTTGGCATCAAATCCAGCGTCAAGATTTTCACCAATCAAGGGGAAAAGGTTTTTGAATTCCCAGCCAGTCTTGGCAAAGATGAGAAGCCTAGCTACATTGCTTATCGTGATGGCAAGTATTTCATTTCTTATTTTGAGAAAGACTTTATTGCCGTTTTTGACAAGAATGGAAAGTTTTTGTGCAAATTTGGCAAAAAGGGCAAGAAGGATGGTCAGTTTAATGGGATTGGAGGCTTGGGAATCTTTGGCCCGGACATGATTCTTGTCTGCGACGTGAAACACCACCGTGTACAGTTGCTAACTCAAGATGGAATATTCATAAGATCATTTGGTGGGTTGGATGTTGGAACACGAAGCCCTGCTGATGTTGTTGTTACAGCTCATGGTCAGGTCTTTGTGTTGGAATGCATTGGTAATCGAGTTCAAGTTTGGTCCTAACACGTTACCTACCGTGACTTTATTTAACCAACCAAGGCTATTGTTTATTCTCTCGTTTTCTCACACAACTCTGAAGATGACTTCCACTCAAGTTGTCGAAACGTCAGTCACCACCAACAACAGTCTTTCTCAAGACTACACTCACCGGGATGATCACACTTCACAACAAACCTCGACACCTGGGTTCAAACCATTTACTCTCAATGCTACTGCGTTATTAGCCTATCTTACATGTGAGTATTTGAAGACAATTTTATTTTAATACTGAAGTAGTAACAGTGGCGGATCAAGGATTTTTCAAAGGGGGGTTCCGTTTCTTAAACTGTGTATAATTCTCTTTTGTTTAGTCGAATTCTGACAAAAAATTGGCTCTAATCACCTAATTTACTATCTTTTACTCCGACGAAGGACTAGCGTCCGAAACGTCAGTAAGTTTTTTCATCTTTTCACGGCGTATAATTTACCTTTTCATCATTACTGTTTCATTAGAAACACCGACGCAGCTCACACTAGTTTTTAGCTAGTTATATCTTTTAATTTACTATCTAGTAACGGAACTTAAAGGTAAATTAAACATTATAACAGCAAATATTTATCATTTCGTGTTCAACATTATCCTTGTGGATACTTTTAAGCAAAATTTATATAAGACATATTTCTATTACCTAAAAGATCAAACCTTCAAGGGGGGTTCCGTGGAATCCTTCGAACCCCCCCCCCCCCCCCCCGGATCCGCCACTGAGTAAATGATATTGTTTAGACATAAAATCCATCTATGAAACTTATGAATATAATAATGTTTTGAATTATAATAATATAATTGCTCTATATGGCGAGTTATACAAAAGTTCTAAACATGTCAATATTTAATTGTTGAGAATGCAAAATAATACTAAATCTATCTATATCTGCTAATTAAATGCCTTGTGGAATAAATGGGTCTTTAGGTTAGGTTTGAATGACACTGTCAGAGAAAAGTAAAATGAAATATGACACATGTTGGGCTAAGGCAAGGTACTTTTTTTTTCAGAGGGGAGGGTCATTACTAATTTTTAAAAAAATCTTTTAAAAAGTTGAATGTGAATGTGAATTCTCACGCCTCCCCTCTAATAAAAACGTACCTTCTCTTAACTAATTTGGAAATTACAGTACAAGATATTACTGTCTGAAAACTTACTAAGTAGGATTTTACATCTTTGTTGCTGAAAAGACCCTGGATTTTATTTTGAGGATTCTTGCATAGACCATCAAAACAAGAATTTTGACTGTAACTGTAAATAATATCAATTAAGGGATAAGTTCTAAATTTTCAATAAAAAAATAAATAACTAGTAATAAGATGAACCTTGTTTAGTTACTATTAGTTACTGCTATGGCACACTTAATTTGGAGCCTTGCTCTGTTGTGTGACCCTCACCATAGCTTTCGTAATTACATTATTTTTTGTTGTTGTTGTTTAAATTTTTCACCTTTATTCTTATGTTGTATGGTGAAAGTTATTGAATATATAATAAATAAATATTAAAGCCTGCGTTTAATATTTATGTTGTTGATTGATTCGAGTGGTTTGGAAAATTTGGAATCGTATCCTGGAATGACCACTTGGAATGGGCGTCGACCCAACATGAAGCTTGGAATCTGCAATTTATGGACAAAGTTGCTTTTCCTTTTGGCTTTCCTTCGTTATTCCATTGCATTGCATTGCATCTTATTTTATTTCAACTTATTTTATTTTTACTTATTTTATTCTTATTTTATATCATTTTTACTTTACTTTACTTTATTTTTTCTTTATTTAATTTTAATCATTTCATGTCATTTCTATTTATATATTTGTTTATTTATCATTGTTATCGATTTGGTTCAGAAGTCAGCCTTTTTGAAAAAGACTCTGTGAAAACTTGCCTGGTTTTTTTTTGTTTTTGTTTTTCTTTGAGTCTGGAGCAGAGAGACGCTTGATTGGTCAAGAGGTCAAACTCAGTTTACAATATCAACCTGTAGAAAAAACAGGTTATGTTTTATTTAGGTTAACCACATAACCTGTTAAACCAGTTAGATGAATAGCACCTTGGTCCAAGTACGTCACCTGGTTAGTGATGTAATAAATAAGGTGAAAGAGAAGAATGGCGGCAAAAATGGAATTTTACCCTTTTGGATCAATTTTGGTCAAAAAATAACTGAAAATAACGTAAGTCTTATATGTAAAGAATACACGTGTTTCTTGTTTTTATACAAAGATTAGTGAATAATCTGTTGTTATTGTATTTACCAGCAGCACGAACCAACTGTTCGTTTTACGGCTGTAGACACTTTATCTGTTATTTTTAACTGTTTTCAACATCAAAGGGTTTCTAGAAGTATGTTTAGAGATACGACATTTGAAGTGGGATTTTCCGTAGTAGATATAACCGGCCCATTATGCGAGCAGATGGGTTATTTTGGTAAGAACTGCGGTGAAGGTGTCTGCTAGATTGAAACAATTGGGACACAAGCACCCCAACAAATGGATTCAAAACATCTTACGACTTTATTTTATTCGAATAGTTTTAAAAGTTGCTGGGGTTTAGAACTGTGAGCCCAATGTTGTAGATGTCCGTTAGAATTTGGATTTTTGTTGCTGTAAATCAAAAATTCAATCGTACAAATACAAAAGCAAAAGCAAAATTACGATTAATACAAATTAAAATACAAATTGAAATTGATTCAACGCCAAATAGCAGGTTTCATGTAAAACGTCCGAGAAGATATGATATGTCTGTATGTAGTTGTTTAAAACGCTTTTACAAATCGTCCTTTATTGATAAATTATTAGAGCTTTGAATATGTCTCATCACTGACGTTGAAGTTACGATTCAGTGGAGCGGTGTTTGTCCTTGAATTAATCACATTTCCCAACAGCCTACCGTTATTGCTGTTTAATGTTATCACTTTTTCATCAAATCTTTTATTGCTTCATTAGAATAGTGAGATGATGTTAATGCGCTGATAAAAGATACGGTACAAAGGATTCTGGTAGTTGTTTATAACCTTCAAGTCACTAAAGAATTGATCTTGTTCTACAATATGTGCTATATTTTAAATGACCTTTAACTTTATTGTCGTAGACACACTTTTACCGGGACCACTGCGACAAAGTTAGAAAAAAACTTAGCCAATCATGAGATAGCAAAATAGAGTATCCGATATTGACCTCAGCCAATCACAATCGTTTATTCACCTTCATTCCGAAAGTTCTTGTTGACATTCAAGATTTCAATCCTTGGTTGCTTGCTCGTGGTTGGTTAAAGCTTGACTAAAGTTTGATTCCTTTGTTTTCACTCTATGTGGTGATTGGCTAAATTTCTTCAAGTGGTCTCGGTTAGTGTGTGCACAAGTAACTATAAATCTACAGGTTCAACAGTATGATGACATTGCATTATAGCTAGATTGATGTTTTTAGACCCTCCAAAATAGTCGCATTTGCGCGAAACAATAAAAATTACAAATTTTTTTAAACAGTACCGCGTAGTTTTGCAAGGTCAAAATCATAAAGTACTTCTGTGAACATCGCTCCATTAATCTAACTAATGATTCTTCTCCTTTGCCTACAAGGATTACAGTGCTAACAAAAGAACGGTACTTAGTACAGTAAAGTATACTAATATATAAATGTACCTCTTTTTTTCATCCCTGTTATTACAGACAATGAGTACCATACACTACAAAAAATACTTCTATGAGCATCCCTCCATTAGTCTCGTTGTTTCTTCTCTTGCAAGGTTTACATGGATGCTCAGAGAAAAGTTCACACTAAAAAATTTTATTCGGTACACAGTAGATAATAAGGTTCAGAGCTGCATAGGACAAGCCAGAAAACTAAATTAAACGCTTTGCATACTGATAAATGGAATTTTGTATCCTTTGAAAGTGAAAGAATCAAGGTTTATCAACGTGGCTCTTTAGCTAGTTAATCAGTTTATCGAAGTGATTCTCTTATAGAAGAAGGTGCTGGCTCCAGGTCTTCATTTCTTTTCCACTGTGTAAAGGTCTTGTCCTTTAAAGTTTCATCAAAATATCTGTCTCGTTTGGCAAGTACCATCTTCTGATTTTCGTCTTTTAATCCGCGAAACTCCTCAGAACGTTCTAAAACCCAGCACGCTTTGAGAGATGCCACTTCTCCGCACTTTTCCATGACATCTTCAAGGTTGTATAATTCCGCTACTTAATAAATCCCACTGAAGAAAATTGGGTTCTTTAACGCTTGAGATTAGAAACTTGCAGTGCATGGCACTATAAAAAGTAATTTATTTATGCATATGCATTTTGTTCTAAATATTTGACTCTTTTGGCATAAACTCTCATCTTACTTTCTGGCAGTAATCCACAAAATTCTTCAGAACTTTCTAAAATACGGCTCGGTTTGAGAGATGTCACTTCTGCACACTTTTCCATGACATCTTCAAGGTTGTGTAATTCCGCTACTTTATAAATCCCGAGACAATTGGATTCTTCAACGCTTGAGATTAGAAACTTGCAGCACAGATATTTGACTTTGCTGACTTGGTATTCTTCAGCAAGTCGAAGGAGAAACTCATAGTTTTCCTCTGCAAATGTATTAAATATTAATTAGAAAGAAAATTTCAGAAAGAAAGATTTTCAGTTGGCGAATTCCTTTTCTCGAAAAGTACCAAATACTCTTTTAAATAAGTTTCTGTTTCCCAAATTGACAGTCAGTCATTGCGAAATTACAAAATTTATCAAAAGTATTAAAAATTTCGAATGACGCAGCTTTTTTTTCGGAGAACATTCATCTTTCTTTATTTTAACTTTTCTCATTATTTTTTAAATTCTTTTTCTTTATTAGCTTTACAACTAGTACTTTCTTGAAAATAAATTTAGAACAAACACTAGTCGAGGGAAAGGAAAACAGCACAAGAATAAGAGACATTAAAACCCAAAAAATACTGCATATATATCTATCAAGAACTACAAGCAGCAGGTGATATTGTATGAAAGGGTATTTAGAACAGTATATCTTCGAGGTTCTAGTTCTATCTGTCAACGTAGTAGTTACCCAACACTTACTGTTGATTTGCTTTCCTTGGGAAATTACGTCTGCGTAAATCACTCTTAGAAAAGCACCAAATTCATCGCTTTGCTTCCCTGGTAAATGTATTTGCTTGGCGTCCTTTTCAAGGAAATCTAACGTAAGCATTTTCTCAAACACGGGAGAAGACATCGAAAGAATGCATTTATGGACGTGAAACTTGGTGTTTTCGACGACGAGCACCAAATCACTGAAGTGTCGAGGAGTTGAAAAGTCATAAACTTCATCATTATTGCTTTTCGCCTGTGCCATCTTTTTCGCTCTTGTTGAGTAGGAACAAGAATCACGAAATTGAAAACTTTTGGTAACTTCAACCACTTATAATTACAGAGGGGGAAAATCAACAAAACAGGCTATTGGCATATTTACACAATAGTTAACAGCATGAAATAAGAACTGAACTGCAGACACATATTACGTCAAGTGTTTGTAAGAAATAGAATCACTCAGTATTCGCTGTAAACTAATGAATTCGAGCTCCAATTTAACCAGGTTGAAAGTTTGTAAAAGCAATTGAATTAAATTCAAAGATAGCCAGATATGTAGATATAAGTTTAAACTGATTCCTTCGAGTTCAATCTCTTCAGTATTGAATAAAAATCATTACCAGGAACTGATTATAACCCGAACCCTCAAGCAATTTAATTGTGAACAAAGCAAGCGTCGAAAATATCTGAAACGAGAAAAAACGTTGATGTACGTATCATGGCAACAAAGTCATCATCCAGACAAATAAAGTCGTTCATAACTGAGACATGCAACACTCGAATGAAAAATATAATTTACTAGATATTCGATTATTTGTTTGAGGTAAAACTATAAACCTACTCACATTATTTCAGTACTTAAATTATTAAACATGTGATGAAAATTGCACCCCATAGATAGATTCATGCAAGTCTTCCTTAAGTTGGAATAATTTATGACACACAAAGAAATAGAAGATTCATTGCAGCATATTTGAGCAAACAAGACTACAAAATTGTCGCTTTCGCGCGTGAAATATATAAATATCAAGTTTGTTTAAACATTAAATTTTACACCTTCCAAATCATAAAGTACTTCTTTTAACATCGCTCCATTAATCTCGTTGTTCCTTCTCTTGCAAGGTTTACATGGATGCCCAGAGAAAAGTTCACACTAAAAAATTCAATTCGGTACACAGTAGGTAATAAGGTTCAAAGCTGCATAGGACAAGCCATAAAACTAAATTAAACGCATTTCTTACTGATAAATGGAATTTTGTATATTTTGAAAGTGAAAGAATCAAGGTTTTTTTTTTTTTTTTGCAACGTTGCATTTTAGCTAGGTTATCAGTTTATCGAAGTGATTCTCTAATAGAAGAAGGTGCTGGCTCCTGGTCTTCATTTCTTTTGCACTGTATATAGGTCTTGTCCTTTAAAGTTTCATCAAAATATCTGGCTCGTTTGGCAAATACCATCTTCTGATTTTCGTCTTTTAATCCACGAAACTCCTCAGAACTTTCTAAAACCCAGCAAGGTTTGCGAGATGCCACTTCCGCACACTTTTCCATGACATCTTCAAGGTTGTAGGATTCCGCTACTTTATAAATCCCAAGACAATTAGATTCTTTAACGCTTGAGATTAAAAACTCGCAGCACAGATATTTGACTTTACTGACTTGGTATTCTTCAGCAAGTTGGAGGAGAAACTCATAGTTTTCCTCTGCAAATGTATTAGATATTCGTTAAGAAAGAAGAAGATTTGTGAAATTGTTGAGGTTGGCAAATTCCTTTTCTCGACAAGTATCCAAAAATCTTTTAGATAAGTTTCTGATTCCCAAATTGGAAACCAGTGATTGCAAAATTATAAAACGGATCAAAAGTGTTGATGTTTTCTCGTAAGTTTAACGCAACTTTTTTTAGTTCTCGATAAAATTCATGTCTTTTTCACTTCTATTTACCCAACACTTACCGTTGATATGCTTTCCTTGGGAAATTACGTCTGCGTAAATCACTCTTAGAAAAGCACCAAATTCATCGCTTTGCTTCCCTGGTAAATGTATTTGCTTGGCGTCCTTTTCAAGGAAATCTAACGTAAGCATTTTCTCAAACACGGGAGAAGACATCGAAAGAATGCATTTATGGACGTTAAACTTGGTGTTTTCGACGACGAGCACCAAATCACTGAAGTGTCGAGGAGATGAAAAGTCATAACCTTCATCATTATTGCTTTTCAACTGTGCCATCTTTTTGGCTCTTGTTGAGTAGGAACAACAAACACGAAATTGAAAACTTTTGGTAACTTCAACCACTTATAATTACAGAGGGGGAAAATCAACAAAACAGGCTATTGGCATTCCTACACAATAGTTAACAGCATGAAATAAGTTTCTGAACTATGCAGACACATATTATGTCAAGTGTTTGTAAGAAATAGAATCACTTACTCTTCACTTCATACTAATGCTTCGAGCTCCAATTCATCCAAGGTGAAAATTTGTAAAAGAAATTGACTTATTTCGTTTAGACATACAATCAGGTAGAAATTGACTTAAATTCAAAAGATAATCAGATATGACGATATAAGACTAGACCTATTCCTTTGAGTTCCACGAATTATACATCATAGAATTATTGATCTATTTAAATAATAGAAAATATTTCCAAGAACTGATTATAACTCGAACCTTCCAACAATCTCATTATGATCAAAATAATCACATGTACGTTGGATTTTGGCGTCAAAGTCATCCAGACAAGTCAGTAAAGATGCAACACTTAAATGATATTTCACCAAATATTCAACTGCTTATTTACTAGAGGTGGAAATGATATTGATTATTATCGTGCATAGCTAGCCTGTCGTGGCATGACCACAGAGTTAGTCAAATGCAAGGTAAAACAAGGTCAGAATAGGACACGTACTTAGATCTCATGACTAACGTATGACCGTCACGATAAGACTTGCCTTAATAATTAATGAGGGCCCGTGAGCTGTATTCCCTATATTCGTCAAGTTATCGCTCGTCTGGTTAACAAACAATAAAACTATTCTAAAATATTGACCGAATTTCTGTCTCCGCATAACATATCAGCGGTTATATGAATTAGTTCGATACACTTTCACATGCTACAGAACGATATAAATTTGACGATAAACTGTAAAAAAAAAGTTTTGAAAGCTTGCAGTAGAGAATTTCTTAAAACTCCCATTTCAAGACAGTTGCTGATAATAAACTGACAAAAGAGAATGCAATTCAAATCTTTCTAGTCCCTTCAAATCTTTCTAGTCCCTTCAAATCTTTCTAGTCCCTTCAAATCTTTCTAGTCCCTTCAAATCAAAGGCTTTCATGGGCTGATTCTGCAATAGCTTTTCAACTTAACTTTTAACTATAAATCTACTCACGTTATTTCATTTTTAAAGTATTAAACATGTGATGAAAATTGCATGGCCATACAAAGATTGATGCTTAGATGTGTCTTCTTTAAGTTGGAATAATTTCTGACACAAAAATAAATAAATAAATTGAAGATTTATTACAGCATATTATTACAAACAAGACTCTCTAAAATTATCATTTTTGTCAGTTTGTTCAAGCATTACATTTTGCAAGTTCCCAATCATAAAGTACTTCTTTGAACAACCCTCCATTAGTCTCGTTGTTTCTTCTCTTGCAAGGTTTACATGGATGCTCAGAGAAAAGTTCACACTAAAAAATTCAATTCGATACACAGTAGATAATAAGGTTCAGAGCTGCATAGGACAAGCCATAAAACTAAATTAAACGCATTGCTTACTGATAAATGGAATTTTGTGTCTTTTGAAGGTGAAAGAATCAAGGTTTTTCTTGCAACGCGGCTCTTTAGCTAGTTTATCAGTTTATCGAAGTGATTCTCTAATAGAAGGTGCTGGCTCCTGGTCTTCATTTCTTTTGCATTTCTTTAAAGATTCATCAAAATATCTGTCTTGTTTGGCAAATACCATCTTCTGATTCTCTTTTTTTAATCCACGAAACTCCTCAGAACTTTCCAAAACCCAGCGAGGTTTGCGAGATGCCACTTCTGCACACTTTTCCATGACATCTTCAAGGTTGTAGGATTCCGCTACTTTATAAATCCCAAGACAATTGGATTCTTCAACGTTTGAGATTAAAAACTTGCAGCACAGATGTTTTACTTTATTGACTTGGTATTCTTCAGCAATTTGGAGGAGAAACTCATAGTTTTCCTCTGCAAATGTATTAAATATTTGCTTAGAATGAAGAAGATCTGTGAAATTGTTGAAAGATTTTCAGTTCAATTCCTTTCCTCGACAAGTATCCAATAATCTTTTAAATAAGTTTCGGATTCCCAAATTGGAAATTAGTGATTGCAAAATAATAAAGTGAATCAAAGGTTGATATTTCCGTAAATTTAACACAACTATTTTTTCGGATAACATTCATGTCTTTTTCTCTTCTATTCACCCAACACTTACCGTTGGTTTGCTTTCCTTGGGAAATTACGTCTGCGTAAATCACTCTTAGAAAAGCACCAAATTCATCGCTTTGCTTCCCTGGTAGATCTATTTGCTTGGCGTCCTTTTCAAGGAAATCTAACGTAAGCATTTTCTCAAACACGGGAGAAGACATCGAAAGAACGCATTTATGGACGTTAAACTTGGTGTTTTCGACGACGAGCACCAAATCACTGAAGTGTTGAGGAGTTGAAAAGTCGTAACCTTCATCATTATTGCTTTTCGACTGTGCCATCTTTTTGAAGTCTTCACTTCAAACTAATGAATTCGAGCTCCAATTCAACCAGTTTGAAAATTTGTAAGAGAAATTGACTTAAGAGATAATCAGATATATCAGATATAACGATATAAGTCCAAACTCATTCCTTCGACTTCCCTACCAATTATATAATATTAATCTATTCAGTATTAAATTGCAAAGATTTCCCGGGGAACTGATTGTAACCCGAAGCTTCCAACAATTTAATTGTGAACAAAGCAAGCGTCGAAAATATCTGAAACGAGAAAAAACGTTGATGTACGTATTATGGCATCAAAGTCATCAAGACAAGTAAAGTCATTCATAACTGAGACATGCAACAACTAAATTAAAAGATATTCAACTATTTACTCGAGATAGAATCAATACCGATTATTATAAATAGCTAACCTGTCGGGACATAATTGTTGAAATGCAAGGTCCAAGCTTGGAATAGGACACGTACTTGAATCACAAGACTAACGTATGACCGTTAGGACAAGACTTGCCGTTACTTATCAACTGTATTTTTATATTCGCCAAGATATCGTTCGTCAAACAATAAAACTATTCTAAAATATTCACCGAATTTCTGTCCCATAACATATCAGCGGTTATACGAATTAGTTGGATGCCCTTTCACATGCTACAGAACAGGAAGAGATAACTAGCTAAAAACTAGAGTGAGCTACTAGTAGTAGTATAAGAGCTCTTTTACTCCGACGAGGGACTAGAGTCCGAAACATCAGTAAGTTTTTTCTTGCTACAGAACAATATCAGTTTGAGAATAAAGTAAAAAAAAAGTTTTGAAAGCTAGCAGGAGAGAATTTAATAAGACTCCCATTTCATACCTCAAATGGCGATTCGTGGGGAGTAGGAGAGATGTCCGTTGGACTTTGGGTTTTCGATGCTGTCAATCAAATATTACTCCATAGCTATTGCGATCAGATTGACCGTTTGCAACAGTTGAAATAAAAATTGCAAGCGATAACTCGCAGCTAAATTATTGCAGAGTTCGCTGCGTGATACTGAAAGCTCATCCATTAGACGTATTAGCGACCTTTAGATACGACGACGAGTACGAGTACGAGTAACGCTAAATCGTAGTCGATTTCCGATTTTTTACAGTCTAAAGTTTCAATCTATTTTATACACGATCAAGACTTCAAAGAGATAGTGCCAATCTTTAAAAGTTTTAACTCGGACTCGTTCTCGTACTCGTCGTCCGAACAACCACGATGTGACCAGACTCTATTATATATTTGTAGTCAAATACGAGAGGCAGAGCTTGGTAAATTAGAGATTTGCCAAACCCTGTTGGAAGATTGACAAAAATATCTTTTTTCTCTTCGACTAAAGTTTTGATAGCCGACTTCTGATGCGCATTTAGATCAGGAATACCGAACTTTGAAGACACGAGGCCAAACATGTACACTTCTTTTATGAGCGAGTTGAGAATGCGAAATAAAAGCTGCACGGTGTTTGGTCAGATCAAAAGTCCGCGAACGGTTCTCTAAATATGTAAACCGTCTTGTGATTGGCCAAACAATGAGAAAGGAATGTAGTTCGAATGCAAGCAGCAGTTTGTGGGGAGGGAGCGTTGCGTGACGACCGACACTAAAAACGGATGCGAGGGAGACTAAGGTCGAGCTGGATGCATCGAAAAAGGCTCTTTTCATTATTCACATCTCAAAATCACGGCGGTATTCAGCGAAAAAATCTTATTAACTCGATCGAGTGAAGTTTTATTACTGATCAACAGTTGTATTTACTAAGTGACTTCTTACTAGTAAGGAAATAATCAATGTAGATGTAGATCGTAGACAAAATTGCAAAAGACGAAAAAAAGAACATTTCCAATGGATTTTTGAAGAATTCGGCAAGTTTTATCATTCAAATAAGCCGTTCTGAATAAAAAGTAGATTGATCGCCGCACATTACAAACAGCCGAAGCAATGTTCTTGTATGTTGAAATGTGCTCGAATTTACAGACTTGGATGAAGACAAAATAAATAGCATTTCCAAACGAATTTCTATAAAATATTCGCTTAGTTCACAGTGTAAATGAATAGTTTCGTGTAGGAGCCGTGACCCTTGAAGGTAAAGATAAGTAGTAATGTAAATCAACGTAACGCATAACGCAACGCATTTTGTTGATCGTCCCGATTGTATCGTAAACGGCCGATTATCTTGTATATTCAGTTTTGAGATCGTAGGTCGAATGATTCCTGCAATAAAACACACAGCCCGCCTTTTCAATTGAAAACAGAGAAAGCATTTGCAAATAGATCTTCTTCCAATTATACTCTATGCTTGACTCAGTTGACTCCATCGTAATTGAACATTTCGTAATTGAACATTTCGTAATTGAAGTTCAGACAATTAATTCATCACAGAATTCGCTTCCAAACTGAACAAAATAACAAAGAACTAAGTGTTGAAAGGAAAATAAAAGAATTATTACTCATTTTACCAGCTAAATTGAGTATTTAAAAAAACATGAAATCGAGCGAAATACTTTGAATCCTTTGAATGTCAACAAGCATAAGAAAGGCACAGGAAGCCCAATATCCGAAAAGTGCAACAAGTATCCACGAGTTTGCCAAAGGGCGGTTTGATTTATTGATTCATTCAGTAGAGCTTTTAAAAACATCAATTCACCACTACTCTTCCATTTTCGTATGCTTCAGTAAGCCGTTTGCATAGCAAGACGGTTGGTGATAATGAACGGGTAACAGTTAAGAGAATATGCAATAAGGAATTCTGCTAGTGGTAATGGAGTAAATCTAGGTTTATATGCCGATGCAAGTGGAATACATATAATTCTAGTTCCTTCAAATCAAAGGTTTATCATGAGAAGATTCTCCAATAGCTTTTCAACTTATCTTTTAACTCTCAATTAAACGCATTGCTTACTGATGGAATTTATGAATGGAATTTTGTGTCCTTTGAAAGTGAAAGAATCGAGGCTATTTTGCAACGTGGCTTTTAGCTAGTTTTGGTCGTGATTCTCTAATTAGAGCAAAGTGAGGATGCTGGGTCCAGGTCTTCATTTCTTTTCCACTGTGCAAAGGCCTTGTCTTTTAAAGTGTATATGACACGAAAACATTTCATCGTTTAAAATGTATAGTTTGTTAATAATAATGAATATATGGTAATAAAATTTGTTTCAAAAGCTTATTTCTTGAGATATGTAAGAAAAGTTAGCCAAACTTGTGACGTCATTTTGTTGACACGTACTCTAGATTGGGTAGTAATGCACAAAATATAAATTGTAATTCGTATAAAATAACAACAAAAGGCATATTTTATTCAGCTTCATTTGATAGCTTACGTAGTACTCTTCAAATGTTGGGGAACTGAAAAGTGTACTACTTGAAATTAAGATTCTACATTCAAACATATTTCGTGTATTTGTAGCTAAATCTTGAGACTTGTAAACAAAATGACGTCACAACTTGTGCTAAATTTTCTTGAATTTCTAGAGAAATACGTTTTTGAAACAAATTCAAATGTGATATTCTTATTAATGCCAATAAAATACACATTTTTAACATTAATATTTTTTCGTGTCATATGCACTTTAAAGTTTCATCAAAATATCTGGCTCGTTCGGCAAATACCTTCTTCTGACTTTCGCCTTTAATCCACGAAAGATTTCAGAATTTTCTAAAACCCAGCACGGATTGAGAAATGCCTCTTCTGCACACTTTTCCATGACATCTTCAAGATTGTAGGATTCCGCTACTTTATAAATCCCAAGACAATTGGGCTCTTGAGATTAGAAACTGGCAGCATTTGTTAATGGGGTGGCATGGTTCGTCTACGTTCTTAGACCGTCTTCCTTTCACCAATGCCAGTAAAGTTTGTTTGATGTGTTGATCTTTCCCTTGCCACGAGGGTTTTACTCCAGGTTCTTTGGTTTTCCTCCATCAGCAAAATTTAAAACGTAACTATTGAGTGTTGTGTTGTAAATAAGAAAATGTAGTGCTAGTGTGCGGGTGCGACAGTGGGCCAAAATGGAAAACAATATATATATATAATATATAATGAAGAATTTGTAACCCACTATAAAAAATGATTTATTTATGCATATGCATTTTGTTCCAAATATTTGACTCTCTTGGCATAAACTCTCGTCTTACTTTCAAGCTGTAATCCAAAACATTCTTCACAACTTTCTAAAATACGGCAAGGTTTGAGAGATGCCACTTCTGCACACTTTTCCTTTACATCTTCAAGGTTGTAGGATTCCGCTACTTTACAAATCCCAAGACAATTGGATTCTTCAACACTTGAGATTAAAAACTTGCAGCACAGATGTTTGACTTTACTGACTTGGTATTCTTCAGCAAGTTGAAGGAGAAACTCATAGTTTTCCTCTGCAAATATATTAGATATTAGTTAGAAAGAAGAAGATTTGTGAAATTGTTGAGGTTGGCAAATTCCTTTCCTCGACAAGTATCCAAAAATCTTTTAAATAAGTTTGTGATTTCTAAATTGGAAACCAGTGATTGCAAAATTATAAAACGGATCAAAAGTGTTGATGTTTTCTCGTAAGTTTAACGCAACTTTTTTTAGTTCTCGATAAAATTCATGTCTTTTTCACTTCTATTTACCCAACACTTACCGTTGATATGCTTTCCTTGGGAAATTACGTCCGCGTAGATCACTCTTAGAAAAGCACCAAATTCATCGCTTTGCTTCCCTGGTAGATCTATTTGCTTGGCGTCCTTTTCACGGAAACCGACTGACGAAAGCATTTTCTCAAACACGGGAGAAGACATCGAAAGAACGCATTTATGGACGAAAAACTTAGTGTTTTCGACGACGAGCACCAAATCACTGAAGTGTTGAGGAGTTGAAAAGTCATAACCTTCATCATTATTGCTTTTTGCCTGTGCCATCTTTTTAGCTCTTGTTGAGTAGGAACAGGAATCACGAAATTGAAAACTTTTGGTAACTTTAACTGCTTATAATTACAGAGGGGGGCGGAGAAATCAACAAAACAGGTTATCGGCATTCCTACACAATAGTTAACAGCATGAAATAAGAACTGAACTGCAGACACATATTAAATCAAGTGTTTGTAAAAAATAAAATCACTCAGTCTTCGCTTGAAGCTGATGAATTCGAACTCCAATTCAACCAGGTTGAACATTTGTAAAAGAAATAGACTTAAATTCAAAGATAATCAGATATAACGATATAAGTCTAAACGGATTCCTTCGAATTCCCTACCAATTATAAAATATTAACGAATCTATTCAGTATTAAATTGCAAATATTTCCGGGAACTGATTATAACTCGAACCTTCCAAAAATTTAGTTATGAGAAAAACAAACGTCAAAAATATATGAAACAAGAAAAAACGTTGATATAGAGCCCGGGGAAGAAAAACAGTTTTTGGCCTTTCGCCATAAGGACAGCAGAAAAATTGACATTTTCATGAATACTAATAAGTAGATTTACTCTTCTAATTCGACAAAAATTCGTCACAAGTTTCGAGCAGCAGCAACACAAATGAAACGCTTAAAAATTTGGAGTATTAATTGGGTACAATCTATAGCCGACCGCATCAAGCTTGTTTATTCGCTTCGTTTATAATATTGCTTTTATTTAATTACCATGAAACTTTCATCAAATGTTAAGCAATAATTGAAGATTATAATAATGAATTTTGTTTTGAAACAGCGTTAAACAAATCAAGGTTATTAAAATTAAGAAAAAAACAAATTCCGTGTGTTTCCCTCGTTTTATTTTCAGATTGCTTCATTGCATCATTACTATGATATATGACTTACAAAATATCAAAGTTTAAAAAAATTCTGTGCCGCAGATTTTGAGAAAATAATGCGAACATTTTTAAACCTCCATTTGACCTGTCAAGTTAGGTGCATGCATTGCAAGACTTAGTACATCAAGTAGCTTGCTCGAAACACAATAAGGCATTAGAAAAACGAAATACAATGCACCTAACTTGACGGGTCTTTTTTAAAATGTTAGAAGCAATCAATAAAACCCATCTTTTACGCATAGAATTTGTACATCCCATATAAATTATTACAGGATTTTCAAAAAAAGTTACCTAGCCGATTCAAAGAAATTCGAAAATAAACAAAAAGTTTGAATTTTGGTCATAATTTTGCGAGAAAAGCTCTGCCTAAAAAAATTACTGCTCAGCTAATAAAATATTATCTCCAACCAAATGTTTACAGCTCATAACCATAAAGTCGATGGACGTTTCTGTGTACTTTGCAACTAAGTTACTTGGTTCCATGTATTTTATTGGTATTCTCGACTTTCGCATCCCCATAATCCTTTGCGTCTTTGGGGGGTAACCAGAGGGTAAAAACCCACTTTTTTTGAAAATCCTGTAATAATTTATATGGGATGTACAAATTCTATGCGTAAAAGATGGGTTTTATTGATTGCTTCTAACATTTTAAAAAAGACCCGTCAAGTTAGGTGCATCGTATTTCGTTTTTCTAATGCCTTATTGTGTTTCGAGCAAGCTACTTGATGTACTAAGTCTTGCAATGCATGCACCTAACTTGACAGGTCAAATGGAGGTTTAAAAATGTTCGCATTATTTTCTCAAAATCTGCGGCACAGAATTTTTTTAAACTTTGATATTTTGTAAGTCATATATCATAGTAATGATGCAATGAAGCAATCTGAAAATAAAACGAGGGAAACACACAGAATTTGTTTTTTTCTTAATTTTAATAACCTTGATTTGTTTAACGCTGTTTCAAAACAAAATTCATTATTATAATCTTCAATTATTGCTTAACATTTGATGAAAGTTTCATGGTAATTAAATAAAAGCAATATTATAAACGAAGCGAATAAACAAGCTTGATGCGGTCGGCTATAAATTGTACCCAACCACCTTAAACTCAGTTAAATAAACAAATCGTGAAAGTAGCGGGCTTTTCGTTTTTCTGCCCCTAAATTCAATTAGCCCCCCTCAAATTTTAGCTGGATCTACCCTTGGATTTACGGCTTTTAATACACAAGAATCTTCAGAACTTTCTTAAACCCAGCACGGTTTGCGGTATGCCACTTCTGCACACTTTTCCATGACATTTTCAAGGTTAACTGTATAATTCCACTACTTTATAAATCCCAAAACAATTGGATTCTTCAACGCTTGAGATTAGAAACTTGCAGTGCATGGCACCATAAAAAGTGATTTATTTATGTAAATATGTTTCTTTGGACGAAAAGTTTATATACGACAAGAATGACTAGAAGTTTTTTGAGTAAGATATTTCGGACGATATCCATCGTCCATCATCAGTTTATTGACTCACTATCAGTGTATTACAGTGAAATACTATAAAACCTTAGTGACTAATACGTATTACAATGAAGTAATGTAAACGCTAGGGACTAATATACGTACATAGGTATAGTTCAATTTGATAGTTTTAGAGCGACAGATTGTCCTTGTTCGATTATTATTGATTTATTTATGCATATGCATTTCGTTCTAAATATCTGGCTCGTTTGGCATATACCATCTTCTGATTTTCGGCTTTTAATCCACCAAATTCTTCAGAACTTTCTAAAATACGGCAAGGTTTGAGAGATGCCACTTCTGCACACTTTTCCTTTACATCTTCAAGGTTGTAGGATTCCGCTACTTTATAAATCCCAAAACAATTGGATTCTTCAACGCTTGAGATTAGAAATTTGCAGCACAGATGTTTGACTTGACTGACTTGGTATTCTTCAGCAAGTCGAAGGAGAAACTCATAGTTTTCCTCTGCAAATATATTATATATTAGTTAGAAAGGAAATTTCAGAAAGAAAGATTTTCGGTTGGCAAATTCCTTTCCTCGACAAGTATCCAATAACCTTTTAAATAAGTTTCTGGTTCCCAAATTGGAAATTGGTGATGGCAAAATAACAAAGTGAACCAAAGTTTGATATTTTCGTAAATTCAACACAACCATTCAGTTTTTTCGGAGAACATTCATAATCTTTCTTTATTTCGACTTTTCTCACTTTTTACCCAACACTTACCGTTGATTTGCTTTCCTTGGGAAATCACGTCTGCGTAAATCACTCTTAGAAAAGCACCAAATTCAACTCTTTTCTTGCCTGGTAGATCTATTTGCTTGGCGTCTTTTTCACGGAAACCGACTGACGAAAGCATTTTCTCAAACACGGGAGAAGACATCGAAGGAATGCATTTACGGACGTGAAACTTGGTGTTTTCGAAGACGAGCACCAAATCACTGAAGTGTTGAGGACATGAAAAGTCATAACCTTCATCATTATTGCTTTTCGACTGTGCCATCTTTTTCGCTCTTGATAAGTAGGAACAACAATCACGAAATTGAAAAAGTTTGGTAACTTTAACCACTTATTACAGAGGGGAAAAATCAACAAAACAGGTCACTGGCATATTTACACAATAGTTAACAGCATGAAATAAGAACTGAACTGCAGACGCATATTAAATCAAGTTTTTGTAAAAGATGAAATCACTCAATCCTTACTTGAGGCTGATGAATTCGAACTCCAGTTCAACCAGGTTGAACATTTGTAAAAGCAATTGAATTAAATTCAAAGATAGTCAGATATGTAGATATAAGTTTAAACTGATTCCTTCGAGTTCAATCTCTTCAGTATTGAATAAAAATCATTACCAGGAACTGATTATAACCCGAACCTTCCAGCAATTTCATTGTGAGCAAAACAAGCGTCGAAAATATTTGAAACGTGAAAAAACGTTGATGTACGTATCATGGCAACAAAGTCATCCAGACAAATAAAGTCGTTCGTAACTGAGACATGCAACACTCAAATGATAAATATAATTTACTAAATATTCGACTATTTATTTGAGGTAAAACTATAAATCTACTCACATTATGCGCGTGGAAGATATAAATATGAAGTTTGTTTAAAAATTAAATTTTACACCTTCCAAATCATAAAGTACTTCTTTGAACATCCCTCCATCAATCTCGTTGTTCCTTCTCTTGCAAGGTTTAGGTGGATGCTGAGAAACGTTAAAACTATATAAAATTCAATTTGATACTCAGTAGGAAATAAGAGTTACAGCTGCATTGAACAAGTTATAAAACTAATTAAATTAAAGGCATTGATTACACCTGATTTCAAAATAGTGCGAACTCTCGGGATTTCCAGTTTCGGTCGATCTTCGGCACTCGACCGACATCACTCGATGGCTTGGTAACCAGGCTAACCAGGCGGGTTACATATCTATCAATGGCAGTCATGACGAAAACCAAACTCGGGAACTGATCATGAAAGATATAAATCAGGTTTTGACAAGACCATAGACTTCAATATGCCATTTTCATTGTCTGGAATGAAATTTAGAATTTACAATATTTTATTGGCTGTGTTCCCGACTAAAATTTTGAAGTAAACTAACGTAACCTTACGTATAATAAGCTTATACTCACATGTTAGTAGTCGGTACCTTCCTCGTCTTCCAAGTGCTTTGACATCTTGCTGCTGTTTATATAGCTTTCTTATTTTACACACGAATGTCTCGCCAACGAAAAGAGCCCTGCATGTTTCTTGAATTGTGGAGCAATAAATTATCTGATGATAGATTACCCTCCATCGCAGATCAGTTGATATGGTTTCCATGATCAGTTCCCAAGTGAAAATGGCATATTGAAGTCTATGGTCTTGTCAAAACCTGATTTATATCTTTCATGATCAGTTCCCGAGTTTGGTTTTCGTCATGACTGCCATTGATAGATATGTAACCCGCCTGGTTAGCCTGGTTACCAAGCCGTCGAGTGATGTCGGTCGAGTGCCGAAGATCGACCGAAACTGGAAATCCCGAGAGTTCGCACTATTTTGAAATCAGGTGTAATAATGGTATTGAAAAATGGAATTTCGTGTCCTTTGAAAGTGAAACAACCGAAGGTTTTTCATGCAACGTGGCTTTTTAGCTAGTTTATCAGTTTATCGAAGTGATTCTCTAACAGAAGAAAGCTGAAGAATGTGCTGGCTCCTGGTCTTCACTACTATTCCACTGTGTAAAGCTCTTGTCCTTTAAAGTTTCATCAAAACGTCTGGCATTTCGTTCTAAATATCTGGCTCGCTTGGCATAAACTCTCATCCGATTTTCGGCTTTTAACCCACAAAATTCTTCAGAACTTTCCAAAACCCAGCACGGTTTGAGAGATGCCACTTCTGCACACTTTTCCTTTACATCTTCAAGATTGTAGGATTCCGCTACTTTATAAATCCCAAGACAATTAGATTCTTCAACACTTGAGATTAAAAACTTGCAGCACAGATGTTTTACTTTACTGACTTGGTATTCTTCAGCAAGTTGGAGGAGAAACTCATAGTTTTCCTCTGCAAATGTATTTTAATACATTTAATTAAGCGAATTTTTAAAAGATTTTCAGTTGGCGAATTGCTTTCCTCGAAAAGGATCCAATAATCTTTTAAATAAGTTTCTGATTCCCAAATTGGCAATCAGTGTTCGCAAAATAACAAATTGAATCATGAAAGGTTGATATTTTCGTAAATTTAACACAAATATTCAGTTTTTTCGGAGAACATTCATAACGTTTCTTTATTTCGACTTTTCTCACTTTTTATACCACACTTACCGTTGATTTGCTTTCCTTGGGAAATTACGTCTGCGTAAATCACTCTTAGAAAAGCACCAAATTCAGCTCTTTTCTTCCCTGGTAGATCTATTTGCTTGGCGTCCTTTTCAAGGAAATCTAACGTAAGCATTTTCTCAAACACGGGAGAAGACATCGAAAGAACGCATTTATGGACGTTAAACTTGGTGTTTTCGACGACGAGCTCCAAATCACTGAAGTGCTGACAAGATGAAAAGTCATAACCTTCATCATTATTGCTTTTCGCCTGTGCCATCTTTTTGGCTCTTGTTGAGTGGGAACAAGAATCACGAAATTGAAAACTTTTGGTAACTTCAACCACTTATAATTACAGAGGGGGGAAATCAACAAAACAGGCTATTGGCATTCCTACACAATAGTTAACAGCATGAAATAAGTTTCTGAACTATGCAGACACATATTATGTCAAGTGTTTGTAAGAAATAGAATCACTTACTCTTCACTTCTTAATAATGCTTCGAGCTCCAATTCAACCAAGGTGAAAATTTGTAAAAGCAATTGACCTATTTCGTTTAGACATACAATCAGGTAGAAATTGACTTAAATTCAAAGATAATCAGATATGACGATATAGTACTAGACCTATTCCTTTGAGTTCCACGAATTATACATCATAGAATTATTGATCTATTTACATAATAGAAAATATTTCCAAGAACTGATTATAACTCGAACCTTCCAACAATTTCATTATGATCAAAATAATCACATGTACGGATTTTGGCGTCAAAGTCATCCAGACAAGTCAGTAAAGATGCAACACTTAAATGATATTTCACCAAATATTCAACTGCTTATTTACTAGAGGTAGAAATAATATTGATTATCATCGTGCATAGCTAGCCTGTCGTGGCATGACCACAGAGTTAGTCAAATGCAAGGTAAAACAAGGTCAGAATAGGACACGTACTTAGATCTCATGACTAACGTATGAC
This sequence comes from Actinia tenebrosa, assembly GCF_029948245.1. Classification (NCBI taxonomy): domain Eukaryota; kingdom Metazoa; phylum Cnidaria; class Anthozoa; order Actiniaria; family Actiniidae; genus Actinia; species Actinia tenebrosa. The sequence continues at coordinate 7,308,159 of NW_028292572.1, read as the reverse complement.
CGTCAGAATAAGACTTGTCTTAATAATTAACGCGGCCTGGGAAACCGTATTTGCGCCATGTTAGGCTCAGGTCAAACATTGAACTTCACATGAGCCGAACCTAATTGCAACAATGGATAACAAGGCGGTCTTCTTTGATGTAATTAGGTTCGGCTCATGTGAAGTTCAAGCGTTGACCTTATCCTAAGCGTTCGTCAACTTAATAAACATTAAAACTATTCTAAAATATTCACCGAATTTCTGTCTAAGATTTCTGTCTAAGATATCAGCGGTTAGAACGACGCACTTTCACATGCTACAGAACAATATAAATTTGAGAATAAAACTAAAAAATGTATTAAAAGTCAGTGAGTTTGCCGGAGAGAGTTTATTATGTATGAGAGTATTATACTGTGGTTGTAATGTATCAAATTGAGCTGATCCTCACAGTATATGAAGAAACTTATGCAGCTGCAAATTGAAAGACTCAGAAAAAATTCTGATTCTTGAACGGGATTTGAACCCGTGCCCTGGTGACATTTATAATAATTTCTTATTCCCATGTCATACGCCAAATGGCGATTCGTGGGGGGTGGGAGAGGGGGACATGCATGCATGCATGCTTTAACTGATGTATTCCTTTTTTTTTCAGTCTGCTGTAGGTTAACATGAGAAACCTTGGTATCACATATATTGGCTTAGTCCTCGCAGTCCTCACCTTCACTGTTCTAGGAGGTAAGCTGTTAATAGTTCTTTACCATTCCATATTAGTGGACACAGGACTGGTCAACCCAAGAAGTAAAATCCAATATTAGTTCATGACAAATGGTCATCTGGTTTATCGTATGTCTGCGCATCGAATTAATAGCCATGAACTTTGTCAAGATTTGCTTTCAATTTACTTTTAAAATACATGCATTTGTGATAAACTATTGAACAGATTTCTTACGACGCGGTCACGTGACGGAAAAGACGGCACTAGTTTAACCAATTATGTGCAGCTATAAATATATTGAGGTCTTTCCTCATCTAACAAATGCTTCGACACTGTATTTTTACGGTCACTAAGCTGCACTAGCCAACGAGTGGGTGACACCAAAATATTCTGTCATTTTACTCCCGTGTTTGGAAAGCCATGAAAAACTTTCCTTGAGTTTATTGTTTAACAGTTTTTTTTTATTTCATTGGATTCTAAAGGGACCTTCTCTCGTCGTCTAGATATAACGGATGACAGCGATCCCCTGTACTCATACCCTGCACCTCGTATACTCCCCGGTCCATCCATAGACCCTGCACCTGTGGTGCTTCCTGCTGGTAGTGTGGATAGAGCTCCGGAGGTGGCTCCTGCAGGGGCAATAGAACCAGCATCCCAGATCGCCCCTGCACCTGCTGTACTCCCTTCTAATGCTATCAGAGAAAAGAACAGAGCATATCCTGAAGAAAAACGTTTTGGTAAGACTAGAGTTATATTCTATATATGAATATCTCTAGGCAGCCACATAGACCAGCAAATAAATCTAGGTTTTTGGTCTCTGGCTTCAGAGGTTTATGGTGGTATGAGCGTGAAGGAAGGCAAAAAGTGAAGATCTTAGCTGTCTGGGTGACAACATGATGACATCGGGTGCCTCTTATTATTATACATGTTATTTATCATGTCAGCTCAGGCGCTACACGTTTTGAATTTTTGATGCGGAGCTTTTCCATCACAGTCTTTAGTCGTCAGTAATGATTAACTGGAGCTAGAAATTTCTTGAAGGTGCTATTTCAGACATAGACCGGCTCTAGTTCTAAAGACAAAGATTAAGTTATTATAATCAGTATCGCTAATTCCTTTAGATGTAAAGTTGCTGATATTCGGGGAATAATTATATGGTGTATACATATTTTAAGTTGTAGTGTTTTTTTTAATAGCAATACAAAAACAAGGAAAGCGTAGGCAAGCTTTGGAAGAAGCAATTATCACAGCACAACAAATCTGGAAAAATGGGATGAATGGGATCCTACCACAAACACAAAATAACTCACAGAAAACGCAACAAAAACCAGACCAGGGTGCAAAAGAGGAAAACAGCAAGGCTGTTGTTGTCATTGAAGAAACTGTACCTTATAATCAGCAGTCGGAAGAAAAGAACAGCAAACAATTTATACGTATGAAAGGAAAAGAGCAAGTGATGGGACAAAAAACCTCTTTTACAAAAGGCTTACTTCATTATCCTCTCTACACAAAGGGTGATAATACTGCTAATTTTAGAATATTGAAAAAGAATGGAGCAATCTTAAAACCTGGGAAAGCCTATGCTCCAACTCCTTTTCATTTTACTCTCGATCGAAAAAATAAAACAACAAAAGCTACTACTACTACTACTACGAAGTCTGCGTCCACATCACCAACTAAAGCCTCCGCGAGATCAAAGGCTATTAAAGAAAGGAAAAAAATGGAGAAAACAAAAGAAAAATGTAAGGGTGTGGCTTACAGGCCAGGTTTACATCCTAAAGTTCGAGTTGTTCCAACACAGACTGGATTTATTGAGAAAGAACCAAATGTAAAGCATGTAAACAAAGCTCCGATGCAAAAGCCACTCACCAAACCTACGAAAAAGATGTCGACGCAGACTCTCGCTGGCTGTTCAATGGAACCTGAGACAATAAACACACACACACCAACAAAATCAACCGGAGTTAAGCAAACTCTATGTATTCCTCACGTGGTTTTGCCACATAGGAAAAATAAACATGGACGAAGAAAATTTAAAACAAAACAAACATTACATATACAGCGGATAAATGATAACGCAAGAGCAAGACTTTCTATTAACAAGAAAATAAGGAATTCAAATAGTAGAAGGAATGAAAATAATTTGAAAACGGATAATTATAAAAAACGAAGAAATTCAAAAAGCACTAAATCTTCGTCAAATGATGAAGTGGACAATAAGAAGAGATTTCGTTTTTTTGCAATAGCCTTAAGAAATGGAAAAATATTTCAAAAAGCTAAATTTAATGTCAAGCACAATGACGAGGTCGGAAAGAATCCCGTCAAAAATTATAAAACACGGGAACGTCGCCAGCTAATGATGCCCTACACGGGACTTACGAGCGATCCCGCACAGATCAGTCCTTTGGCTCAGCAGTTTGTATCAAGTTTATCCAGTGCTCAACCTGTCTTGTCACAAACGCAGAATATTCTTGGGCAACTGTTAACTGGTCAGTCTGAACAACCACTGCTGTCTCAGTCAAGTCTTGTTGATGGGCAGACGTCATTGTATTCCTCTCTTCTTCAACGGCAAGGTACGACTTACTGTAAATTGGGCCTTTTTATGTTTTCTTGAGTGAAGGGATTATCCGGCAATCATGTTATAGAATCATCGTTCTGAGCAGTTACAACCAAAACAATACTCAGAATAATACTCATAATGAGACTAATGTAATGCATATTGCAGTTTTGCAGCGATTGTGCGAAACATCGACTCACGTTACCGAAGAAGGCATTTTTGTTACTCTTCATATCGTGCATGTATCTGTATACAAATACTCTCCAAATGTTCATGATATTGACTACCTAGAAAAACTCTCGATCTTAGCTTCAATGATATAAACACAGTTTTAGTCCGACAAAGTTTATTCAATTTTGTATATACACCGCCATCGAAATATGACGACCAATTTGAATAACTATTGTTCTGGACTGACTAGCGACTGACTAGCCTCTCATACATGTGAAAACTCTTTTATGTTTCCACATGAACATGAGGCTGGTCAGTGCAGAACAATTGTTATTCAAATTTGTCGCCATATTTGGATTCGGTGTATACACATTAGAGTTACTCACTACATATATGGGTAGTTCTGTCAAGGTATGGTGTAGCTTTAACACTCTCAACATATCTTTCCAGGTTTGACATCAGCTCTACCTCTGCTGCAACAGCAACAGCTTATTCAGCCAGTAGGCGTACCTTCATCATTATCGCAAGCTCTACCAGCCCAAACAGGCCTATCTGTTCCCATGGTAGCGAATCCTGCCAACCAAAACTCCGCAATGTTTTCTCAATCACCAGTCACTCAGACATTCCTGCCCTATTCCTCGCAACTACGAAGTGAGCCCGGTGAAGCAAGACATTCTATACCTGAAGTGAGCGAGGAATATTCGATTGAAGAGGAATATCCCCGTAGGGGGAGGAGACGTCATCACCACCGTAGGGGATACTTCACACGTTCCCGGATGAGAAAAAACCCGTATGAATATGACACCTATAGGTCTTTTGAAGACACGTATGGCAAATCGCCGGGAATCTTTGACGACTTGAAGGATATAAGTATGACATCCTTTTTTATAAGAATAATGAGAACAAAGAAATGATTTTCAGTTTGGAATATACAGAAAGCATGGTCAAGAATTTATTAGCTGTTCCTAGGTTGATGAAAAGAGCTGGGTCGAGATGGCATATTGCAGTGCATTTTTGGGCTGTTTTAGGGGATATACTTCCAAGATGGCGGGCGTCTATGTAAAGCAGCCCCACAATGCACTGCTATGCCAATTCGATCCAGTTTTTACCTCAACCTCGGTTCAGCTAATATTCTTATTTGATCCAACTTTGGCTTTAAACAGTGTTATTTCATACTGTGTCAAAATGAAAATAAATCGACAATTTTATACGGATGGTAGCAACAGTAGCTAAAAGCTATGGTCCTCGTTCCTTAATCGAAATGTATCGGAATATGGAAGTGTTGATTTTTGTCGGTCTTGAAAATCGGAATATTCGGTGAAAGCCCTCATGCAAGGCACAGTAGAGAAACAACAAGCAAAGTCTACTCACATTATGATAGTGGGACCCAAGCTAACGTTAAGTGGCGCACATCACCTGGTTCCACTCGGTTACATTCGCTTGAGTGTTCTCTTTTTATCTATTTGATTTATTTGATTTTTAAGATTATTTTGGATTATTTTCGTTATTAAGGTTCCGAGATGGATAGGTATATTGATGGAGATGCCTACCGAGAGGGTGGTGAAAGAAGAAGGCAACGGCATCGATATGGGCGACGTTTCCACCATTCAAGACATACAAGGCCTTTTTATAAAGGTACACTATTATAACCGACTAACCTCTCCTTTAGCCTTCAGCCTTCAGCCGAGCTTCCTGAACAGTCTTTAAAAACCCTCGGATAGCGGTGTCGAGAACGGAATCTCCGACATGGCAGCAATGCATCTGGGGGCTTGGTCCTAAATCAATCAATGAGAATAAATATTAATTAAATAAAAAAAACAACCAAAAACAACATTCTTTCATGCAAATTGTTTTTGTAATAGATCAATCTTAAAATGTTAATCGAAGTATTATGATCATCCGGGTGGATGTAGTCCTGAGAAGGACTGTTTGATGTGACTGACGTTTCGACAACCTGAGCGGAAGTCATCTTCAGAGTCAAGTGAAGAATAAAAGTCAGATTGGTCATATTTATACTGCCACGATAACAATAGCCTAATTACATGAAGAAGCGTAATTGGCGACATCGGTCTAATGAGTGCGAGTCGCTGTTTCGGTGTTGTGGGCGGTTTTATTGTTTCTAATAAGCCTATTTTACGGAGCCGGTAAATTAATTGAGCGGTTTAGTGGATGATGCTCAAACTTGGTAAACCAACTCTCCATGGTAGAGCGCATTGAAGTGTGCGTGCGCGTTTAACATGTTAGTCATTCAAGTAAAAGCCATGTGAACTAGACAGTATTTGTCGCTATCTTCATCCATCTCTTTTTCTATTCTAATTTTTTTTCTTTTTTCTTTAAGAATACAAAGACTACGATTCTGATGTAAGACTACGTGAAGATGAAGGAAATGATGATGACATCTACAGCTCACAGAAACAATATGCTTCCCCCGAGGAAACAGAGGAACCTGGGCTGAATCCCGGAGTACCTGACGTCCCATTGGTCAATGCCGAGAGACAACCCGTTGAAACACACGTGGCAGATCCCGTGATCGATCCAAAAGAAGAAGCATCTCTTCATGATGCGGGTAAAATATCTACTTGGTTACAAACATCTCTTTTGTTCATGATGTGTTTGTGCTGAGGCTAGAGGTTGCTTAGTACATTCTGTTAATAGAGGCTTTGCACCATCATGTGATGGCAACCCCTTTCAGTCCGTAATAGTAGTTTTCCAATTCTCATGCGATTAAGATTATATTGTTTTGTCCTCGAAATTGAGCTTCTTTGACGTCATTTGCAAACGGTATATTGAATCTAATCTGATTTTCATGAGAATAAATTCAGCTGCCCTGGGAGGAAAAGACTATTGTTGTGCCTCGTGTCATGGCTGCCGTTAAGTGATGGTGCAAAGCCTCTATTGAAAGGAGTATTTATAGAAAGAGGCTAACAAATACAATTATATACAAATACGACTGTATACAGCTTGCAACTTTCAGATCCCAGTTTTTAGATTCCCGATTTCAGATTTAATTTTTTTAGTTTTATTCATAGTTTTAGTTTCACCATAACATCAATCAATCTGTTATTTTTAATTCAATTTTAGAGGAGTCCACAGAGAATGCTGTTAAAGACGAAAATGTAAGAAAGGAGAAAGTAAAGGAGAATGAAGTGAGCAAGGATGACACAGACAATGGTACGTAAATAGGGGATTAATACATTACGGCTCCCAAAATTGTACAATTTGTAAGATTGTTTAACATTTTGCATATCAAGAATTTATTAATAAAAGCTATTTTGACAACAATTTTAGAAACCGAGGAAGCTCAAGCAAAAAGAAGCGAATTGGTTAAACATTTGGGTGAGTGAATAGAAGGCAGGCAGGCAGGCAGGCAGGCAGGCAGACAGACAGGCAGGCAGGCAGGCAGGCAGGCAGGCAGGCAGGCAGGCAGGCAGGCAGGCAGGCAGGCAGGCAGGCAGGCAGGCAGGCAGGCAGGCAGGCAGGCAGGCAGGCAGGCAGGCAGGCAGGCAGGCAGGCAGGCAGGCAGGCAGGCAGGCAGGCAGGAAAGGAGGAAAAACTGTGAATAAATGGAATAGCACAGTGTACAACTGGAATTCCATCAACAATAGCTGTTCTTTTGTTTCCTGTTTTCCTTTTTCAGACCAAGACGCAGTAATGCATTTAGATTTTGACGAAGAAGGAGCTCACAAAAAGAACATCGTAAAAGACCAAAGTAACAACAACAACGACGCAACGCTGAGCAATGGAGCGTCAGTGACTACCAAGAATCTAGGTTTGTCGTAACTTCTAATGATTTAAAGATCAACATGAACAGAAAGCAGAAAGGAAGATGTGTCCGAAACATGTCATAGGAAAAAGCGGGTGGTGAGCGATGCTAATGCGCCGTCTCTCATGAATGCGACCCGGGTTCTAGTCCCACCGGGCTCTTTGTCGTATGAAAATCTAATGCATCTACCACTCCTGGGTGGAAGGCGTAATGCTCTAACAGGTTTTGCAACCCAATCGATAAGGCAGCCGAGATCGAATTGAAATTTGAAAGTTCATTTTTGTGAAGGGAGCTGAGGACAAAATGTGAGTAGAGAGTTACTTGTTAGTTCTCTTCTGTGCTTCGAGGGGTTTTGTTTCTTCGGGCACACCAGTTTTCTTTCCTCCGTAAAAATCAACTGCTTGATTCCAATTCGATCTAGCGTTGAGTACTTCAGTAATGAGCCTCTGGCCAGGGAGGCGAAGTCAGTATCTCTCCCTATATTTTAACGCAAAATAAATAATCTTTACATTGCATTTTATGTTTTTTTTTCCTTTGTATAGGAACGTGCGGACGAGGCGTTATCCTGAAGAAAGGCGAAATATCCTACAACGGTGCATCCTTCAAGAGAAAACCCACAAAAGAAGTCTCAATATCAATGTGGGTCAAATCCAAAAGCCCTGGATCTCTTCGGTGGTTTGACCAAAGTGACTCTTCAACTAAAAGCTCCTTTACGAGCACTAAGTCTACCGCTGGCAAGAAAAAGCACTGGACGCACTTGGCGGGAACATTCGACACAAAGACAGGGGTCACAAGGATCTACGTTAATGGGAAGCTGAAGCTTGAGAAAGTCGGCAAAAAGAACGAAGGGTTGCCTCAAGATTTTACTTCCACAGGAATAGGGAAGAAGTTTGGAGACAGTCACGTGACGTTCCTTGATGACGTGTACATGTTTGATCGGGTTATTTCACCGGAAGAGGTGACAGCGTTGTACAAGAAGTGTGATTTTAATCGTATGATTTTGCATTATGGATTCCAGCACTGGAATGGAACGACACATCGATTGGATGATCAGTCGGGGTTGCAAAACAATGCAACCATTAAAGGAGGTAAGAACCTCTTGGTATCACGCTGAATGAGTCATATAAATTTCATTATCAGCCACAATGATGGGCAAACACTGCCCGTCATGTGCTATCAACCAGAGGTATTCTATTGATTGGTATCAAAAGCTGAATGAGTTTTATAAATCTCATTATCAGCCAACAATGATGGGCAAACACTGCCCGTCATGTGCTATCAACCAGAGGTATTCTATTGCTTGGTATCACAAGCTGAATGAGTTTTATAAATCTCATTATCAGCCAACAATGATGGGCAAACACTGCCCGTCATGTGCTATCAACCAGAGGTATTCTATTGATTGGTATCAAAAGCTGAATGAGTTTTATAAATCTCATTATCAGCCAACAATGATGGGCAAACACTGCCCGTCATGTGCTATCAACCAGAGGTATTCTATTGCTTGGTATCACTCTGAATGAGTTTTATAAATCTCATTATCAGCCAACAATGATGGGCAAACACTGCCCATCATGTACTATCGACCAGAAAGTATTCTATTGCTTGATATCAGGTTATGAGTGGAATGAATGGGGATCTCATTATTATTCTTCCCTTCATCCTAAACCGTTAGATTTCTATTAAAAACTTGCCATTTATATGAAACATTCCACACTACTCCGTACATAGATTTAATTTTTTTTTGACATTGCAGGTGCATATGTACGAGCCAGCGGTTGCGACAAGTGTGGCGCATGCTTGGACCTTCAATCTGATGACGCAGAGGTTTATCTCAACTCCAGTAAATACCGACGCAAACCAACATCTGCAGTATCCATATCTGCCTGGATTAACCTGAACAGAACAAGTAACGTACACTCGATCTTCCAGGCGTTAGAAGATGACAATAAAAACGTATACAACCTAGAAGTAATAAACGGTAAAGTCCATTGGCAAAGTAAAGACAAAAAGGGTGGCATCATATTTGATGCCTTAACCAATGAGGTCACGATTCCTGAAGGACTTTGGAGTCACGTGACCGGAACCTATAGCTCGAAGACCGGAAATGCAAAGATTTATGTGAACGGTCTTATAAGAGCAAGTTTTCATAACCAAAGTGGACCTAGGTTGTCTACTGATTGGAGCAGGGCTAGTATAGGAGGACATTATCCGGACAAAGAGCCATTTAATGGTCTTCTTGATGAATTCTTTATGTACAACTGGGAACTCGATCCTTCGGAGGTTGGGTTTGTGTCTAAGTACTGTGCAGACAAGCCAAAACTGGTCTCATTTACAGTGAAAGTACCTATTTTATAGTGTTGAATAATGTTTTCTTGTTACTGTGACCTTCACAAGCTTGCCAAAGGATTTCAGTTTGACAGCTATCCTTTATATGTAAATTTTTCTCACTTCCTGATTGGTCGAGGGCAGTGGAAAATAGGAGGGCATACCAACAAATTACGTCAACAAATTACGAATTGCTCGCTCACGGAACAAGCACGCGCTTGAAACCGTTTTTCTTTCAAACTGTTTCCGTGTTTTTGTAGCAGAAAACAAATGGTTTAGCTTAGTTTGTGCTATTATTTACCACGATATGACCTAAAAATTTGGTAAAAATGTTTTTGAAATTTTAAAATATCTGCGATTTTTATAGCGTGAACAAGCCATTCTACTGAAATATTCTTTAGAAGTTGGTTGTCCCAGAATCGTCCGATCTATTAATAACTTCTGTGATGGTTGTAAGGACATGGCAACGGATTCTTACATATGTTGTGGGAAAAGGAGAACCTTGAGGACTACTCTCGAAGCACAGAAGAAAAACTCTGCTGTCTGGGGGTCCAGGGATTAAACCAGATTACAAACTTGAGTCATCTTTCTACTACTAGTACCAGAATGCTTTGCGAATTTTCTTTCAATTTATTCAAGTATTTTTTCCTCATACCATTTGAAAGACAATTATTTATACTAAATAACTGAGAATAAGAAAGTCTGCAAGGTATTATGGTAATTGTAGTACGTCTGATGCATGGTGTAATATCAACGTTTTAAGAGTTTTCTCCCGTTAAAACGAGGTCCTATAATCGAAGTTCATGTATAAATAAGGTTCATTTAAAACATTAACATGTTTGCTGTCTTATCACCTAAATTATATCTTAATCATCTTTTCCTAGCCAAGCAACACCAGATAAACATCTATATACATTCACTTCACACATTAACCAATTTAGAGTTTTTTATAGGAAATCCGAAATCTTCACTTAAATGCCATATTTCACGAATGAATGAATGAATGAAAACCTTTATTTAAGCAGGGTAATCCCTTCAGGAACAATAGTACTGCTATCAGCGGGAGCCTTCAAGTCATTTATAAATCTAGACGGGTAACTTGTTTACTGTTATCAAGCAAAATTTATATGGTGTTTTTTGCTGCTTGGATAATTATAAATATATGAATTACATTTCTTATAGCAAATTTTTCTGGGAAAAATATTCCAGGAATTTTCGGATATTTTATTCTTTTATTTTTCGAGAAAAATTTGCTTGTAGAAACCTAGTTTGCATCTTTAAAATCTATATTCCTTACTTTCCATCACATTAATCATTTCATCTTAAAATCCAAGATTTTGACTGAATTAGTTAATATAATTTCGAACTAAAATTAAGCTGTTTTATTAAATTAAAACTGAATTTAACATGACCTTGTGTAGAATTATGTGGCACGGATGAAACAGCGAAAGCGCCATGCGAGGAACTCCCTTTATTCTAGTCGTGGAAATGTTATGAAAGCCGTTTGAAGTTTAGAAACATATCTCTATGAGAAATGATAACCATGACCACAGTATGTCATCATTAAATAATATATATATGTGTGTGTGTGTGAGTTTTATTATTTTCTTTTTGGAAATAACGCTTATTTGAATAGATGCAAACATATCAAGCACGTGCTTATATAGCGGCGTTTATGGAAGATTTTTCAAACTTTGAAGTCGTTAGGGATAATTAAGTGTTGACGTTTACATACGCACGTGATCAAGTCGATGAAATATTAAGTGTTATTAACAATTCGAGACGTGAATCGCCTTTTTTGAAAGTTGCGGTTTTGGGAGAATTAAATTGCAATGGAACTCCAACAGAAATTCAAAACCCGATGATCGAGTGAATTAACAGTACGAAGCGTTATTTGTTACTGAAATAAAAAAATTATATCATATTCAAATATACACGAAGCTTGTTGTTGATATATTTTTTATAAATTCGAGGGGGAAAACTACAAGATTAAATATCTAAACGTGTATGCGTTTTTTGGTAACCATTTTTGCGGGGAAATCTTTTGATATCGATAAAAATTGTGTAAATGGTTAAACAAACCCACTGTGTGGACATGCAAGTCTTCTATCATTAATACATTTTATGGTATAGAATGATGATGGATTTTGCAACTGGTCTTATTCCTGGTCTGATTCTTGACGACTGAAGAACAACCTTGTTAGAAGAAGAAATAATCGTAAATGGATAGACTTAGTGAGCTCAATCCTTCAAAACAAAACCATACAAAATCGCCAAAGACTCAACGTAAGGCAGTTTTTCGATTAGGGGGAATCGTGTCTGCGCCCGGTGTTCACACTTCGTTGAAAAACTTACAGACAATATCTAAATATGATCACAGACTTCGCTTCAACGTTGGTGGAACGTACTTCGAAATTCTTAAAGAGAACTTGGCTCGCTTCCCTGACACTTTACTCGGAGGAAATAGAAAAACACAGTTCTTCGATGAAAAAAGGAATGAATTTTTCTTCGATCGAGATCCAATAATGTTCAAATACATTCTTGACTTCTATCGGACAGGAAAGTTTCACATTTCGACGCCAGATTGTATGGAATCTATAAGCGATGAGCTCGCATTCTTTGGAATTCCGGAATCATTTGTCTCTGAGTGTTGCTGTGAGTATATAAACTTTGAAAACAACCTCGAAGAGGAGAGAATACATATTCAGAAAAAGGCTCCAGACGCCTTCGGTGGCCGAGAAAAGTTGCATGAATTTTTAACTGACTTTAAAAGCTCTTTAGCAGCCGCTATTTTCAGCTACTTTTTCGTCCTAGTCGTGGTGATAAATATTTGTATCATAGTTGGAGAAACGTTGGAGTGCGCTTTAAACAGGAAATGTGGGGATTACTTCGAGGCCGAATTCTTCTGCGTCGACTCTTTCTGTGTCGCGGTCTTCACACTTGAGTTCTTCTCTCGATTATTCTCTTGTCCCGATAGACGAGAATTCATCAAGGATTTTTCGAACATTGTAGACTTGATTGGGATTTTGCCCTACTATTTTGGCATCATGGAACGGCTGATTGAGACTAACAATACTGCTCTACAGTCTATCATTACTATTCTTCGCATTTTTAGAATCTTTCGGGTAATTAAATTAGCAAGGCATTCGGAACAATTTCAAACTTTGTTACTATCGATTGGCCAGGCTGCTGGAGAGTTAGGTGGAATCCTCTTCTCGTTTCTTGCCCTAATGGTCATGTTTTCCACATTAATTTTCGTGGCTGAAGATGGAGGTAGCGAAAATCTTAATGGATTCACAAGCATTCCTGCAGCATTCTGGTACACACTTGTAACCATGACAACCTTAGGGTAAGTTGTGACGTCACCATCGTAAATAATGAATGAAATTTATGCTGAACGTAACCATAGTTACCAATAATCGAGAAATTAATTCGCTAGCAAATTTTAGCCGTTTAACGCAACTATAATATGCTGGCGCATGCGTAAACGAAACAATTCCATTTACGCACTGGGTAACCAAGGTAACAGGTAATTCTCTGTTGCTCAGGGGTGCTCATCGTCGATCTTATGCAGGATATTCACGTGTTCTAGTGTAGGTTCATGGAATTTCAAAGTGTTTGTATTGTTGAAGTTGTGCATTTTCACATTTTGTGAAATTTTGATACTATGAATAAGTCAAACCCTGGATAAATGAGTTTCTAATCAGAAGACATAACTAGTTAAAAACTAGTGTGAGCTGCGTCGGTGTTACTAATGAAACAGTAATGATAAATGGGTAAATGTAACACCGTGAAAAGATGAAAAAACTTACTGACGTTTCGGACGCTAGTCCTTCGTCGGAGTAAAAGAGTTTTTAATCAAGAAAGAAAAAGGCATTTTAAGAATTGAAAAATAGTTCTATTTATAAAAAAAAGTCTCCCAAACACGTGTATTATTTTTTAGCTTGCCAATACTTACTAGTAAAGGAGTCAATGTTTCCCTTCCACACAGATATGGTGACATATATCCAGGTACATTCTTTGGTAAAGTCATCGGATCTGCATGTGCTCTGGCAGGAGTTGTTCTACTTGCTCTTCCAGTCCCTATCATTGAAGAAAGGGTAAACAAAAAATATAACTTGTACAACCCACTGTTTAAGTACGAATTCTTTGGAATTTTCGAAGGACAACAAAAATACATAGCGGCCATTTTGTTTGGTATAAAGAAAAACTAGCTAAAAAGTACTGCTAAATCTAACCAAATTGCGCCTATGTTTGCAAGCAGTGAAAAACAAGCACTTCTCTACATTGTTGTAGCATTATTTTAGCAATTTATGGTTTTAAAAGACAAAGAAATAACTTTTGGTTCAAGTTTTCAAACAAACCTTTCATTCTAGACGCCATGTTGCAAACTCACAGGAACCCCAATACTGCATTTTTATTTTTTAAGTATTTCGTTGTTGGTTTATTTTATTTTTGCTTGCTTTTTTATTTTTTTATTTATTTATTTATTTTTTGTTTTTTTGTTGTTTTTTTTTGTTTTTTTGTTTCTTTCTTTCTTTGGGTTTTTTTTTTTTTTGTTTCGTTGATTTTGTTTTTGTTTTGTTGCTTCGTTTGTCTCATTTGTTTTGTTTTGTGTGTGTGTGTGTGTGTGTGTGTGTGTGTTTTATGTGTTTTTTGTTTGTTTGTTTTGTCTGTTTGTTTTTCATTGTTTATTTTTTCGAATTTTTTTTTGATAGTTTTATGGAATTTAGTGTGTTAGGTTTAGTTGCAGAGGCAGAAAAACCGGAGAGCCCAGACAAAAACACTCGAATCAAGGTAGAGACCTAACAAACTTTACTCACATGTGATACTGATTCAGTCCCACCGTGCTCGGTGTCATATGTGAGTAGAGTTGTTTGTTGGTTCTCTCCTGTGCTTCGAGGGTTTTTCTCCGGGTTCTCCGGCTTTCCTCCCTCCGCAAAAATCAACTCCTAAATTCCAATTGGAATTACAGTGGATGAATAGCTACTCTGTAGAAATGCCACTGTTAAATCCCATTTATTTAAAATAAATAAATAAATAAATAAATAAATAAATAAACAAATAAATAAATAAACAAATTAATTAATTATTTATTTATTTATTTATTCATTTATTTATTTATTTATTTTATTCATACTGAATCCAGGAATGTACCCTTTTCGAGTTCCAAATTACCGCTGTGTTCCTTGATTACAGACTCATTTGCACAGGGTTAGCCTCGCATCAGTGTTTAAATATTCACAAATACCAACAGTAAAGTAAAGAATGCACAACTCCAACAATACTAACACTTTGAAATTCGACGGACCTTGACTGAGACACGTGAATATTCTGCACAAAATCGAGGCTAACCCTGAGTAAATGAGTCTGTAATCAAGAAACACAGCGGTAATTTGGAACTCCAAAAGGGTCTATTGAACCCATTAGACGCAAGAGGTGAGAGGCGAGTGCACAGCTTCCACACCACCCTCGCTCCCCTAAAGTTTGATAAATTCCGGTAAAACTTTCAACTTCAAATCCTTTATTTATTTTTCTAGCTCAATGCAAATTCAAAGAAAGCTAGCCGCAATAAAGACGAGAAACCATTTGAAGGTCTAACAAAGAGATTTGCCACCTCAATTGCTTCTCTTAGTCGCCTAAAGAACTTCAAGAAATTTGCTGGTCTAACGTCACATGCCTCTCAGTCAAGCGCTATAGACCTCAGCTGTAATGACCGTTACGAGAGTAACCACGTGACTCAAGAAATGAAGTCTTCGCTGGAAAAATCGACGGATTTTCCATCTGATGAGACTATTAAAGCTACTTTTGTTGAAATGTCCGAGGCCCAACCTGTCCAAATCCACCAATGTTGTGTACATGGCAGATCTAGGTTTAGTCCAACAAGACAATATCCTGGAACACCCGACCAAGGGAATAATTTTTGGTTTAGTAACAGAAATCTCAGCGCAAGAAGCTCGAGTGAAGCTCAAAGGGAAGATAGTTCAATGAAGCCAACGAGTAATGGGTACGCGGTTGCAGAAAGAAAGCCATGCGCACGAAAGCGTAGAGGATATGACTCAGCAAACGGTGACCATGAAAGTATTTCCTTGAAATCGTTCCAGGAGAATGGCACTAGTTTACAAACCGCTGACCAGCAGAATGATAGTGAAACCGAAGAGCAAGACAATGAAGATTATGATCAACTGTCGGATGAATGGAATACACCAATTTGATATCATAAAAACTTTATACTAAAATAGATATGTAAAATTTATCTTTTACATTTTTCATTAAAAAGGGTAAAAAAATATTTAAACTTAAATCAACCAAATCAATCAATCAAATTTTTAAAAATATTTTAAATAATTATTGGGTGTTGGTAGACCTCGGAACAGCGGAACCTGCTGAACGACCTCAGAAAAAATATGATTTTAATGCACCTTTACCGTGGTTTACTCATCCCCTAAGTTCTTTATTAAAAGCCTGTTTATAGTTTTAGCTCTATGTTATATATTCAAGGTATCGCTAAAGAAAACAAAATAATGCTCAAGGAATGATATGGAAAACATTTTGTCAACAATGAAGAATTTAATTATTATTTATTTTGTTATTTCATTTAATTTTTTTTTTCTTTGCGTTTATTTGTTTTTTGGAGGTTATTTGTTTGTTTGTTGATTTTTGTTGCTGTTGTTTTGTTGTTGTTTACTTGTTGGTTTGATTTTTGTTTTTAATATCATTTGTTTTTTTATTGTTAGTTTTTAATTCTTTGTTCAGTTTTTATCAATTTTCAATATATTTCCACCTTATTATTCTATTAAACAGTATTGTTCTTAATCGTTTCTTTGTTTGTTCAGTTGTTTTAAGTTTTTCAAAGTCATAAATGAGAGTTTTTTTCATAAACTAGAGCTACGAGCCACATTAATCTCTTTGGATAAATAAAAGACCATATATCGTAAAATATTAAGTAGTGGACGTCAATTAGATGATGGTAACTGAATACGGTAGCTGCATTGTCAATATAATAAGCCTTGCTAGATCTCTCAGTAAATATTTTCCAAGTTATCTAATAAAAATGTTAAACATATTTTTGGATTTACACTTTGAATTCAGCATGCATTTTGATGGTGGTGAGTGTGGTGGTTGTAGTGCTGGTTGTGCTGGTAGTGGTAGTGCTGGTAGTGGAGTTGGTAGTGGTAGTGGTGGTAGTAATGGTGGTAGTAGTGGTGATAGTTGAAGTGGTGTTGGTGCTAGTACGGTAGTCGTGGTGGCGGTGATGGTGGTGGTAATGGCGATGGTGATGGTGGAGTTGTAGTGGTGGTGGTAGTGGTATTGGTATTGGTGGTAGTTGTGGTGGCGGTTATAGTGATGGCGATGGTAATGGTGATGGTGGAGTTAGTAGTGGTGGTGGTAGTGGTGTAGTATTGGTGGTGGTGGTAGTTGTGAAGTGTATGAACTGTCACGCTTTCAATAAGTTAGTTGTGTGACATTATTTAGTATAGTATCAAGTGACATGTATAATAGAGATAAGGGATATAAGAGAGAACACGTGTAAGCGCAAGCAACAAGTATCAAGCTCTAACGAGTGAATAAAGGATTTTACTACTGTATTTGTATCTGGAGTCAGATTGAAACTTGTAACATGGTGGTGGTGATGGTGATAGTGGTGGTGGTGGTGGTGGTGGTGGTGGTGGTGGTGGTGGTGGTGGTGGTGGTGGTGGTGGTGATAGTGGTGGTGGTGGTGGTGGTGATAGTGGCGGTGGTGGTGGTGGTGGTGGTGGTGGTGGTGGTGGTGATAGTGGCGGTGGTGGTGGTGGTGGTGATAGTGGTGGTGGTGGTGGTGGTGGTGGTGATAGTGGCGGTGGTGGTGGTGGTGGTGATAGTGTGTGGTGGTGGTGGTGATAGTGGCGGTGGTGGTGGGTGGTGGTGATAGTGGTGGTGGTGGTGGTGGTGGTGATAGTGGTGGTGTGGTGGTGGTGGTGATAGTGGTGGTTGGTGTGGTGGTGATAGTGGCGGTGGTGGTGGTGGTGGTGGTGATAGTGGTGGTGGTGGTGGTGGTGCTCAAATTATTCATATTAAATGTGAAACATAGTTAATGAAAGATGTAATTTTTTTTCAGTGACCCTTTTCTAGAATATCAATGCAGGCATTTATCCAGAGACCCTAAGGCAGAATGATTCATCTTATCCGGGTAATATGCTATCTCTACAGATTACCGGCAAGTTGTCTTTGAGTCAGTAGATAATGAAATGACTCATAGGCAAACAGACGACGATAAATCATATAAACCATTTGTATGTCTCCACCCTAAAAAACGTTTAGTGTTTCATTCGTGTCTCTTGTGCTTTAAACTTTTCACAAAATTCTGCTAACCTCGAGCAATTCTACTTCGATGTATTAGCGAAAATGTTATTTTTTGTGCTGATCAAAATATCATCTCTCCCAACGTTCAGGGCGTTATATCTCAAATACACATTCCTTAAATTTCCCCAAATTTTGGTATTTTGTCAATCAGCCCCAAAAGAGCCTGTTTATGAAATATACAGCTTATTGACGCATAAACGTCGAAAGTGGAACCCGTTTTTCTGCCCTGTCGATGTCTTATACGATACTAACCATAGGTGGACGCAATGTTTATAAAGATTGTCATTATAATGTTAATGTGCCATCCATTTTAAAAATTTGATTCCAAGCCTAATTTTTTTCGAATATATATTTAGCTATAAACAAAGCCATCCAACAAACTTTGATCGATTTTAAAGTGAAATTTAAAGTTAAGAAAAACCATTTATGGTCTGTTTGAACAAGGTTAAAAAGCTAATTGATACTGATGACATCCATAGTAAATCACTGAATTAAACACGCGACTTTATCTTTCTGCCCATTTTGAACTTTGCCTCACTGGTTAAAATTTTTGAACATTTTTAAGAATTTTTTTTTCATTATCTAATCTTTTCTTTCTTTTTTGTTAAGCGTATCTTTTTTTAAGCGTTTCTTTTGTTTCTATTTGTTTAAAGGGCTTATGCCAGTCATTCTTGCTGTCGTTGCCACGGTAGCACTGAATACATCTGATGTCGCGCTTTATAGATCAATTAGTTTATCATTGATGGTTTGTTTGTCAATATTTACCTTTACAGACATTTATATCCTACATAATAATTGATAGAAATTGCTTTGAGTGTCACATTTGATGTAAGATTACTTTATAAGCGTTTAGGCGCCTCAATCCTTTGACATCTTTTTTTAATCCCGCTTTTAACTCTGATATTAATGAGTAGGGGGAAAGCAGTTATTTGACAGTCTATCTACAGTTCACCGATAAATGACGTTGTTGGTATTAATATTCACCACTATTAGTATCACACAAAGACTCATCCACTGTTCGTTACCCTAAAATTGGTTTCGGCAAATTAATGCTACTGAATAAAAGAGTTGCCAGGACGACATGTCTTAAATAAGATCTGTATTGGTGATCTCTGTAGCCCCAGCGAGTAAGTGGTCGGTCCCTAAGGGATTATTGTGTGGTCGTCATTCCTCGTGCAAGGTCAGTTAACGCTACTGGACAAAGAAGTGCCAGGTCGACACGTCTTAAATAAGGTCAGTATTGGTGACCTCTGTAGCCCCAGCGAGTAAGTGGTCGGTCCTTAAGGGATCACTGTGGGTCGTATTTCTTCGTGTAAGGTGAACAACAATTCAAATGTCACTAGAAAAGGTATTTTTCATGCTATAATTGAACCAAAAAGGCCATGAAAATACAAGTTTTCACGAGAACTAGTAACATAGACTTACAAATGGACATATCAACCACAAGGAAAGACACTTCTGGTTGTTTGGTTTTGTCCTCATTCCGACAAATCTAACATGGTATTGGTAAATTCAAATTCTATCCGAGTTAGCCGTGCCTTGATATTGATCAGCCCCGAGGTTATTTCAGGGTTCAACTGTGAGTTAGCCGTCGCCCTGCCCGTTCCAGAGGTTGTTTCAGGGTTCCATCTGTGAGTTAGCCATGCCCTGACTTAGATCAGCCCAGAGGTTGTTTCAGGGTTCGATCTCAGAGTTAGTCATGCCCTGAGTTAGTCTCCCCCACAGCCGCTTTCAGTGTCGTCACGCAACGCTTTGAACAACAAAGGGGTTGTTTCAGGGTTCAATCTTTGAGCTAGTTAACCACGCTCTGACATTGATAAAATTTAAGGTCATTTATTGTTCTTTGCGGATTTGGCTTACTGAAGATCATCAATTTGTTTCGGACATTTTCAGATGGAAATCAATTAAAAACAGAAGAAAATCTGCATATCATAGGTGATAGAGGGAAATTCCCCCTTCTAATTATGCCTATGTACAGCAAGCGACAAATAATTAGGAAGTAATTTGCTGCCTACACAAACAAGTGCAAATGTTAACCGAGTGGAAATATTTGAGAATTTTTTAATAACTTTTCGGTCTGGATAATAGAAAGCCTTTCGTGAAGAAAATGGCTCCCTGCTTGTCTGATATCCATCATCTCGTGTTTTGGGTGGATTTGGCAAGAATTTTTAGCGCGGAAACGCTCGTGCTAAGAGGCGCATTAAACATGAGCCCTTGGCTCGGGAAAAATTGGGCAACCACTCCCAGCGTTATCGAAGTAAAATAAACTACCTTTACCTTTACCTTTTTTACCTTTTTAATGTCTATAAAAGTCAAACACGTCAAGCAGGTGTTGGTAATCATAACAAGGGCCGTGGCGAGGGAATGGGGGCGCAGTTGGGGGCGACCAAAAAGATTGGCTAAAGAGACAAAAAATCGTGCCCTTTATTTTCTCTCTCTTTTCTTCTTTTTTTTTTTTTTTTTTTCTTTTTTACTTTTTTTCGTGAAAGATATAAATGACTGTCATTTCTCGATAAAACAACAAAATTAACAATTTAAGCATCTTGATTAAGATCATTCATTTTTTTTCGATTCAGTTTCAAGTAATTAGAGGAGTTCCATTTACGCCATTTCACCTGTTCCTTATAATTACTGAACCAAGTGTTTTTACAATGAAGGCTGGAGCTGAGGTCCATAATCACAATGAAGAGCTGTTAAGATTGATCTTGTGCTTCCTCGAAATGAAATTTATGAATTTAAAAAAAAATACTTTGATGCAAAATTAGACAATTTCCAAATACCTCAGCAAAGGACTGTGCGTAAAATAAAGTCATCAGGTCTCTGCTGAAGAGCCAGTTGGATCAAAGGTAATTTACGCAATACTGTCTAAGTATACGACAAGCAAAAATTATAGCAGCCGAAATTCAGTACTAGGTATGAACAATGCAATTTATCTTGTGTTTTTAGTCTAAATGTAAAGCTGGTCTAAATGTAACTATTTTTAGATGGGCTTGTGAAGTATCATATAGATCGTGCCGATGCGTGTGTTTATATGCTTGTTTCAAATTGTAATTTATAAGTAGCCGTATTTTAAATTAGTCTCGAAAAAGAGCAAAAAATACGATTTATTGATCTCAATATTCAATCAACACGAAATAATGATATAAAAACAAATGTCAGAACTGAACACCAAGAAAATATATTAAGGATATAGTTATGTCTGCCTTAAACAGGTTTCGTCGTACGGCGAGCTCAAACAACCCAAATTTCTCAGGATTCGAGAGTTTCGTATAAAGCGTTCATTGAATAACCCAAGCTGAATTTTATATATGATTTAGCTTACCATTGGAAGGTATTATGTCTGGAATTTCAGATAAATCCGAACACCCTGTGCACGTGAAAATGCGCTTTGCAAACTAAGGGTGAAATTTAAATATCTGAGAACCTGTAAAAATGTAGTTTGTAAAACATTCCTGTTCACTTATTAGAACGCGTTTTCTATTTATACTTTAGCGTAAAATAATCATTAATCTTTTGTTTGCCATATTTCAAAAACAGATCTTCTCTAGTTTGCTTCATTTTTCTACGCGAGCACCTTTCTCAGACCTACCATTTTCACCTCGGGTTTAGGCTGAAATGAGAGCACCGACGGCCAAAATCGATTTTCACGATTTTCTCAAAATAAAAGTGAAATTATTCAAAATGAACATCAGTGCGTTTATTTGGTTGGTATTCTACATCTTTGGACCAAATATGAATTAAACGTTAGTGGTTCGAATTAAACGTTAGTGAAATTTTGAACCTTGAATGACAGTTATCTCAGTTATCTGTGTACTGTCAATATACATACGAAAAGGATGTTATAAAAAGCTTAGCAACAGAATTAAACACACGATTTTTTTTTTTTTTTTTTTTTTTTAATCGTGTATTTTGTATTTAGTGTTAAATTCAAGAAAGTTTAGAGTAACTGTTCAATTTCAGAAGGACCGTAGTATTAAAGTGCACGAGGATACAAATAGACCAGATACTTTTTCGGTATGAGACAGATATTTTAATTTTAAGCTTTGGTAAGTTGCGAATATTTTCAGAATAGTTTTGCCGCTGTTACTTCAATTTTCCTCATTGGTTCTCACAATAGACCACCTTCGGTATCTTAAGATTCAAACCTGATTGTAAGGTTTTAGGCTGCTTTCATAATGTATGACAGAGGGGGGGACAGGAAATTTAGGGGGGATCGGAAAAATGTTTACCAGTAAAATGGGGGAGTTTTGACATTTTTTTTTAGAGAATTGGGGAGGATTCAAAACTTTTAGAAGAAGCTACGAGAGATTGCCCGGGGGGATAGTTGTTTTTGGGGGGACTTCAAGGGGGGTCTTAAGAATTTTTTTGTCATTGAAAGATTTCAGCTGCCCCCCCCCCCCCCCCCCCTGCCATACATTATGAACGCAGCCTTAGCCGTATGGTACCTCATGTATACCGGTACGAAGATGTAAATCACCAAATACATTTGTTGGTAGAATAAAATAATGTACCTTATAAAACCTTCATACCTGTCGGCAATGATAACAAAAATATTGTAAAAATGTTAGTCAGTTCACAACTCAACTGATTCCAACATGAATCTGATCCTTTTGAGGTTTAACGCAATTTTGAAAATTTTATTCCGGAAATGATATATACGTGCCATATTAAAGGTCCTATCTTCTGGACAGCAGAAAAAATAATTACCGGTTAATGTAGGTGCTGACATGTTGGCGTTTTGATAATGACGTGTTGGCGGATGATTATATGATACTTGTGATTTGGCGGTCATAATGATGGTAAAGATGGTTATAATGATGATGTTGATGATGGCGGTCATGATGATGGTAATGATGGTCATAATGAAAATGTCAGGAGCTCAATGATGGCTAAAACCAAAAGAAAAACCCAAATGTCATCTTTAAGAAATTCTATTATTTTCAATTTTAGGGAACAATTGTGGCTGCTGCTGCTGCTAAATGATGATGATGGTGATGATGCGATGATGATGGCGGTCATAATGATGCTGATAATGATGATGATGTTGATCGTGGATGATGGTGATGATGATGGTTGATGGTGATGATTGCGATGGCGATGATGATGACGACGATGGTGGTAGTGACGATGATGGTGGTGATGATGATGATTATGAAGACGATCACGGATGATGATGACGATGCAGATGATTCAGATGCTGATGATGGTGGTGATGATAATTATGAAAGTGATGATGATGATGATGATACTGATGATGGTGGTGGTGGTGGTGATAGTGATGGTAGACCATTGTCTTTCTATCCACTTTGTTTCATATCATGCCATCAACAAGAAATGAGTTACCTATTCTTTCACCTTTCATTGAGTACCATGTTTTTCCTTAGAACATGAAGCCGTACTATACAACAGCTCTTTTATTTCCATCTTGAACTTCAACTTAGCTTCCTTGCAAAACAAATAATGCCTTCAACAATTGTTTTGTCATTACGGGACCTCAAAGTAATAATAGGTTATCATTTATTATTATTTTCATGTAAAAAAAACCTATCAGTTTTTGTTTATTTTTTATGTGCCTAATGATATCTAAAACAAACTCTGCGCTTTTGAAATTTTTGGTTGCGGCTCACTCACAGAACAATGAAACTGAAAAAGCTTTGCTCTTCAAAGCCAGCACAAAGGAAAAGCGAACTTTTTTGTTAAAACCAGGTTATATGTGCTTCATGTCTGTAAGAAATCTGAATTCGAATTAAAAAAATGATTTTAAAAAAAACAATGTATAACTGAATAATGAAGACTTTTTTGTTGCATTCATGTGCTCCATTATGGCAATTCCTAGCTTTAACCGTGAAATGAAATGAAAATATTCCATTAAATGTGAAACTTTGGACACCAAAGTGAAACATGTTATTTCTGAAAGTCCATTTACTTTTGGCGGGAAAACAGTGATGTCGCCATGGTAACGAACGTATTTATATTTCTTGAAAGAGGGTTTATTTATTGATTGCAGATGTTTGGATTTATAGCACTCGCGCGCAAATTAAAAGAGTCTGTAAGATTTATTCAGCTTTAGAAATTTAGAAAGTCTCTTTTGTTCGACGAAATCCAATGATAAACATTAGATGTAACTAGATTATTAAACAGAGATGAAGTGGAATTCTTAAACTTTATTCAGAGAGGCCAAGGTAAGGTTTAAAATCGTTAAAAAACTTAAGGGTTTTTCTATAACTTACATTTTTTCTTTCATTTGTCAAGTTGTTCTTTTATACCATCATGTTTATTTTAACTTTTCCACTAGCGTCAAAATATAACGTTTTAAAATCTCATTAGAACATTTTGTTTATCTGACGTTTGGACCTGAAAGCTATGTCCTGTTTCTCTAGAATTCCGAAATCTAGGGATATGAAGCCTTTCAATGCATTTTCCAAGGTTTTTTTCTCATCGATACTATTCACTGGAGTCCTACTCCTTATGTAGCAGTAGAATATGATGTAGCACTATTTTGTTTCGACTGAATACTATTACTTTAATAAAATACTTTCAAGTCATTTGTGCATCAATTTGTAGAGAAGTGTCCTGTCTTCACTTCTGAAAGATATTAAATTTTAAGAGTGTGCCTTTAAAACTTAAAAGAAAAACGTAGAAATTTTAAAGAAAAAATGCCAAAATAGTTTCCCATTCTCCGCCTAACTCAATTAGGTTTATGAAAAATGTCAGAGTTATGGCTCCAAAAATTTTAATTCTCAATGCCGTCAAAACGTTTTTGATTGCTTTCTGCTTAAAAGCGACTTCAATAATATAAAACGATAAAAATCGTTAAGATAAAAATTCCGATTCTTAAA
Organism: Actinia tenebrosa; assembly: GCF_029948245.1. Lineage (NCBI taxonomy): Eukaryota > Metazoa > Cnidaria > Anthozoa > Actiniaria > Actiniidae > Actinia > Actinia tenebrosa. The sequence goes on along the minus strand of NW_028292572.1, from coordinate 7,283,464 downwards.
ACTATCCAAGACTCAATAAAAAAGGCAAAGGTTTTGCTAAAACTTTTCATTTGACATATAATTGAAATATCTTTAATGGGATTTCATTAATCCTGTAGACTTCTGGAAATCCTTTTAGCATTGTTTGCACAGTTTACGTACAGTTCAAAGCTTGGAATTCCTTTCATTTTGCAGAAGTTGTTTGTTCAATGTTTTTACTTGCCTTTATGTCATGTGAATTCGGCTTCAGCAAAAGCGAATAAGAAAAGTTATTTCGGCAATTGTTACTCGGACTAGTACTAGTACAAGTGCAAGTCGTCGACATAGAATAGCATCGAAAGTAAGTATGAATTTCTAATACTTAATTTCGTCTATTTCTGGCTTCAAATTGTCGAATCTCTTGAATCGGCTGTCAAAAAAGCGCTTTTTGATCCCTGAAATTCTCTTATTTCATTTGAAACTTGAAAACCTCTACCTGGGATGATCTAAGTAAACGCAAGGCTAACTCACAAATAGAATTGGGATTAGAATTGATTTTGTAGAGGGAGGAAAACCGGAGAACCAGGATAAAAACCCTCGAATCAAAAGAGAAAAGTAACAAACTCTACTCACTTGTGTTGCCGAGTCCAGGAATCGAACCTGAAACCCTAGAGGTGAGAGGCGAGTGATATAGCTACACATACAAGTGATTCCCCCAAAAGTTTATTAAAAGGGCTATAATACCTTAATAAATGTAGCACGTATTTAACTGACAAATATTTTGGATTTTTACACTCTATAATGCATGTTGTAGGGATAAAGGCACTCTTCAAGATGGCGTCGTTGTTCGAGTACCCTCGATTGATCAAGGAACTTTTCTCAAGGTCCACAACAACGAAGACCTTCGAGTCTCTTATCCTTATCTTCCTTATTCTTTGTGCACTTCTCGGCAACTTACTTGTCTGTTATGTAGTAACTAAGAACTCCCGCCTTAGGACTGTATCGAACACGTTGGTGCTGAATCTCGCTATTTCTGACGTCCTGATGGCATCCCTTTGTATGCCCTTGTCTTTGGGAGTTCTCATCGCTGGAGAATGGCCGTATGGGAATATAGTGTGTGACATGCATGGATTCTTAATCTTTTCATTTGGAATTGTTTCAGAGGTACGATAAGGTAGAATAAAATATAGTCGGGCAGGGTTTCAAAGGCAGCCATTTTTGCATGACAAGAGAATTCCATTTCTCAACTTCCCAAAGGGAATAAATCGTCCTTACTTTTTAAGGGTAGCACTAGTGAGAAAAGCCTCTGATGTTTCTATTGTTTGGCCCTGCAACTTGGTTACTATGGAGTCCCTCTATAGGTTAATCAAACACCTTTGTTTCATAAAATAAACTTTTAAAAGTCGTACGCATCCCCCAACACGTTTTATCTCTAGACCAAGTGGGCAATTTTTTCAATTCCACTGAAGAAATCGATGGGTCCCTACGAGGCCATTTCCATAATAAAAGTAGCATCAATAGGAACCAGTGGTGGGGGAAAATCCTGTTTTCATTCAATTTGCCTTCCCCATGGAGCAATACGAAAAATAGTTAGCCCTAGCAGTATGGTGGTCCTACCTTCTCCTTAGTTTTATAAGTCTTTGAAAATGAAATTTTCAATAATTAGAAATATTCTTTACTTTACAACATTGTATCCTGTAAAATTCAGATGAAAAGAAGAAAAGGTCAACCGAATAGCACGAATAGATCCATAAATAGTTCTTTTCTGTTTGAGAAAGGCGAATAATGATGCATTTTCATTTCTTCCAGGCGACAATGTGCTCTATCGCCATCAATCGCTTCTTCGCCATTACTCGACCCTTCAGCTACACTTCAGTTTTCACGCCACAAAACATTCGTATCATCATCGTGTTTCTATGGTTACTGCCATTATTAGCAAGTGTACCGCCATTTGCTGGCTGGGGTTACTATGCTTTCCAGCCCGGCAAAGCCTTTTGTATTTACCCCTTTAATGTCAACATCGTATATACCGTTCTAGTCGAGGTGTTATTCATTTTTACGCCCATGAATATCATTATCATAAGCTACAAGAAATGCTACACAGCGATGAAACAGAACAATCGACGTGTGGCTGATATGACGGTCAGTGGGTCAGTGGATAGCCGTAGAAGGGAGCAGGAGTCCAGGGCAACTCGGACAATGATGACCGCGACTGCTGGGTTCATGCTGTGTTGGATGCCTGTTGCTGTTATTGATTTTGCTGATATCTTTACAGGTTAGTTGAGTATATATTTCTACCATGTCAATAATATTTCACCTTCAACTGTGACCTCTTGAACTGTAATGCTTTACATTTCATAGCAGCAACGAGTTCAAAAGTTAGTATTTTATCCTCACTGCATACTCATTACCGAGCCACGGGAATTAAGATATGGAAGGTGACCGCGACTGCTGGCAATGAGCATGCGAAGAGCATGCGATGCGTCGCCAACCGCCACCAAGGGAGGTGGGTGGGGTGAATCTTCTACTCTCCCCTTAGGCAGCTTCCGACGGAATGATTCAAGGATCTGGGTGTGGTGCTTATATATGCAGGGGTCGCAAAGCATTACACCCGCACTGCGCAAACTCCAATGTCCATATATGGGGGGTTGCTAAATTCCTACGTGACACGCTAATTATGTATGCAGTTAGGATAGGGAAGTAATAGCTCAAAAACGAGTGCGAGTGTTTGATCAGGGCTTCCCAATTTGACACACTTTTATCGAGAGCTCGTAATAGGTTACTCAGCGAATCTCAACATCGATTGCATCGTTTGAAAGCTTTATCTTATATTGTACAACCATCACTCTTCGTAAGGGGCTGTTTATGATAATTTGCGCTCTATAAATGTTCTTTTATTATTAATTATTTCATTATTATTTATTTCATTATTATTGATTTTATCATTATTTTTTTATTGCTGATTTTATTATTATTGATTTTGTTATTATTATTGTATTATTATTTATTACCATTAACGTTTTCTAAATATTTTATCATTTTTCTAGGTGGAGGCAACCTGCCTCGTCAAGTCTACATGCTGAATGCTTATCTCATTTACATATCCAGTACGATCAACCCGTTTATCTACTGGCTCATGAACAAGGACTTCAGGCGAGCCTTTAAAGAGGTCTTACCTTTCTTCAGCGCGACTTCAATAGATAGTGGTATTAATTCCATGACCAGAGGAGACAGATCTGTTGGTGCTCCTACAGATGTCACTTTACAGAGCTGAAAAGGACCAACTCAACCTTGACCTAATACTTTCCCATTTCAGACCACGTGTCACTCTCTTGAGAATAAGATCTTTGTCTGTTTCTGGAAAGAGAAAACAGAGATTAGGTCTATAACAAGAAACGTCGTGTAGATAAATTTTGACACATTTGGATACTTGTCAAAAAAGGCGGATTCAGTAAGAAGAATTCCTCGGTTTCAGTTGAGTTGACATTATTTATGTAAATATTAATGTCCATGTGCATTCCATATTGACAATTGGTGTTTGAAAATCAAATAGTTTTAGTGTTTATCCATTAGGATATTTAAGATTTCAATTTTGGCTCTTAACGTGACTGACTACTTTTGGAAAAAATATTAAGCTTTTTTTAAAACTTCGATTTTCCGAATTGAACTTTAATACCCGATTCCAAACCTGGAAAGAAAAATTGGGTTTCCCGAGCTTGTTTTCGAGATAATCAGCATTTAATGGAAGCCTACGCGCGAGCTTATGAAGCAAAAATTGGGAAGTGATTAGAAAAAAATTAAGATTCATAAGATAATAGTTATTTGCAGACTCTATGATTGCACGAATGAAGGCTAGTCGACCATTCTACAATAATACATAGATATTTTCGAAAAAAAGACAAAGAGATCTCAAAAAATCTCATAAAGTCGAACAAAATTCCCTACAAAAATCTATTTTTTCATGTGTTAGTTTTTGAGCGCGCGCACATCGTGAGCTCAAATCGAACGTTCAAAAGTAGGCAGCCACCTTAATCATAGACCCCTTGCAGCACGTCGGAATGCAGCTCAATTTGGAGGAAATAACAATAGTTTTTCTAAATCACCTTTTGAGCCCTAGCCCAAAACGTGTTGGATTGTGTCAGTACGGTCACCACAAAGTTCGGACATCGTTCTCGGATTCCCGTACAAATTCACTGACTTTAAAGAGAAAATATAGGTAGATTTCTTTAGTTGGCTCTCTTAACAGCAATAAGAAAAGCTTCAGTCAAACCGGAAAACTGATATTTTGCTTGTATTTAGAGAGCTAACTAAACAAACCGAGTAATGATAACTTGCTTAAAATTCAGTACATTCGTACGGAAATCCGAGAACAAGACCAATCTTCGAACTACTTCGGTTACCGTAAAACAATCCAAGACGTTTTATATCGCGTGATGGTGAATTCTCAAGAGATAGAAATTCTTTTGTTTTGTCCTCCAAATTAAGCTGCTTTGACGTCAGATGCGAATGTTCTATAGTTATTTCGCACATATTATCCAGGATATATTCTAAGCCTGTTTTTATAATAAGCTATTTTAAATAAGCCTAGCAAGTCCTTGATAAGGGGACATCTATATGTACCACCATTCAATGCGAGCACCTCTGTAAAACCGACCCCTCTAACTGATAATACGGACACTTCAATAGTTCGATTTGTTATAGATAGCAGCTTTGATAAAGCAATATATTTGAGGCCAATAAGTTTTCTTTATCTTTTAAATTTCGTTGCATTTATAAATTTTTACAGCGCGACGTGTAAAGCATGACCGGCAATAAAGTGTATAATTTATGCAAGATATTTTCTACATTAAACCGACACATTTCGATGCGAAGTTGGCTGGCTTTACCAAACAAGGCGCACAAAAGCTCGTTTGGTAGCAAAAAGCCCGTGTACAGAAGTATGCCAATATACAACATTAAATACATTTGCGCGTGGCGCTGTAAGCTGCAATTTGCGGATTTGCAAGTAGCAACGGTAACTATGTTTGCAGTTAGCAACAGCATCTGCGGTAATAAAAATTCTTTAATGCCGTTTTTGCTCGCTAATTTTTAAAATGATACAACCTGATCTTTTCCCGTTCCAAGGAAATAAGGCCCCGTCCACGCGTATCCGTAAATTTTTGGATCCGCAATTTTTTTGGGGGGGTACGAATGGACGCAACCCGTATCTGCAAAAAAAAAATTTCCGGATACGCGTGGACGGTGCCTAAGTCATTCAACCTTAGCGTCCGAAACGTCAGTAAGTTTTTTCATCTTTTCACGGTGTTAAATTTACCCTTTTATCATTACTGTTTCATTAGAAACACCGACGCAGCTCACACTAGTTTTTAGCTAGTTATCTCATCAAATGTAGTTCCATTTTAGTCTCGTTTTTGTTGCCCTTCCCACCAACTGACAGTAAAATTTTGCTTTCTTCAAAACGAGTCACATTTTGGCGCCATTACGAATTGTTTATGTTCGTATCCATTCACGTGTTTCACAAAATCGAATAGTATCGAAATGATCAAAGGTTTACCAGCAAACACAATAGAAAACCTGCTGACGGGCGACAAATCCAACCACATATTAATAAACAAATTCACTTTTGTATCCTTCTTTATATACTCTTTAAACTAACTTCAATTTAATTTTGCGGTAAATACAATTATTATAGATAAAGTTTGTGGTTTTATCTGGTCTTTTATTAGGCTATAATCAAAGAAATTTTAAAATTACGTCCGCGTGAACCGAAGAGCTGGTAGATTAAGTATTTTGCATGGCTGAGCGAGTGAGCGCGCGCAAAATCTTTTACATAAAAGTTATTCATAACTTAAACTTAATTTTTAAAAATTCTATTAAACCTTTGTCTCCTGTTATATTTTTTTCCTTGGATTATAAGCTTGGGGAAAATAAAGGGAGAAAGATTTATTTGGAAGGCGTAACAGACCTTGAGATTTTCATTCATTATTCATAACTCTGACGTAGAGCTAGTGAAGCAAAACAGGACGAAGCGATCAGGTGTTTTCCAGGTCAATTCAAGCGAGTCTTTTTGATTTTCTCGCCGGCGTTTTTCTTTCCTTTCGCGCGATTTTAAAGTTTATCTCTACCATTGAAAACCGTTTAGTTTTACAAGAAAATTCGAAATTGTAAAAGAGGGAGCCTGGGGAAACCGTGTTTTGGAAAGACATTGAAAGTTTGCGGACGGTAAACGGAGATGAATCGAACTTGAAGTTAGAAGACGACTTGATTACAGAAAGATCACTCCAAACGGTGAGTCAAAGAATTTTACCAGAAATAATTTCCAATGAAAAAGAATTCATCTATTGAAGCGGTCTCGTGGTAAAAAGCTAACTCTCAGAACTAAGAGAAGTTTTTGGCCCAAGTTTTTCGACTTTACAGTGAGTTTTGAGTTTATTTTGGCTTTCTGTTTGTTGAGTAATATAAAAACAATCAAAATTCTATCAATAAACTAGGTTTTCTTCGAAAAAGAGGGATAAATCTCCCAAAGTCATACGATCTAATAAGATTATACTTAGCAAACACTTATGAATAGTGTAATAATTATTTGATAAAATCTTTATAAATTTTGTAAAATATAATTCGAGGGAGTTGGTTCAATTCAGTACGTTCGTTGGTGCACTTACTTGCAAGCATTCTAAACCTCGCGATTGAATATCATCTTAATCATGGTGGTTTCAATGTCTTACTTTTACTTGAATTCTGCTTGGAATTTTAAAAAATCATCAGCAATTCGATCATGGTTAGTTAATATAGTTAAAAAAATAAACGTTTTTAATAAACTTTCTTGGCTCTAAAATGTTGGTTTTTCTTTCGTGTGTAAATTATATTTGAAGTGTGGCAAAGATGACGATATTTTATATCTCTGGATTATTCAATTTTGAGTGACGCACCTATATTACATTATATTTTTATTCTTTTAACGGATCAAATCGCATTGCTTCATGAAAATTTCAATCTTTAGGGAGATATCGTTGTTTGTCAGATATGAAGCGAAGGACAACCTTGTACTGATTGAACTACCAATATGATCAATTATAAAAAGTCTTTAAACGAGACAAGTTAACAAAGCTTATTTCAAACAACGAAGTAAATATCAAAGTATTGGCCATTCCGAGTTTAAGGAAAAAAGCCGAGTTGAGTTGGCTTGGCTGTGCATTTTGGGGCTGTTTTAGGGAACAAAATAGCCGCCATCTTGGAAATATGTCCTTAAAATAGCCCCAAAATTTACTGCAATGCCAACTCGACGCAGTTTTTTTCCTCAATCTCAGAATAGCTTATTCTACTTTAAAAGATGAATACTAGCCAGATAATTAGGCCATTGACAACAAAGTTGCACACATTCTTCTATTCAGTTTTAGCACTCTGCTGTAATTAGCATGTGCAGAGGTTGAAATCCAAAAACCCATGGGCCATATGCAATTATTTCAGAGTGTTTGTCACTCAATGGTTGTGATCCGGTGGAAAGATATTAGATCCATCGCTTGTTATCTCAATATTGTATCAAAAACTTGCCAGTACTAAGTTAGACACGTGTAGGAAAAAACTTCCCAAACAGTCCCAAATTAGGGCACAACAAATTCGATTGGGGCAACACCTGGGGTGCTTTCCATTTACCCGGAAAAACCGAACTGGAAATTCCGGTTGGAAACAAATGGTATGCATTATTCGATTCCGATCGGAAAGTTCCCGAAAACTCGGTCTTCTGATTGAGGTAATCCACTTTTCCTGCTCTTTTCGGTTCTTCCGGTAGACGCGTGTACCATTTCTCGAAAATCAAAATTTCCCCCTCTTTCCTTACCATCAGCGACTAAGTTTCTAACCGGATGGATTGGTTTAAATAGTAAGCACCCCTAGAGTCCAAATCACTAACCACTAGACCATTTTTACATTTAAAAATCGTGTCTCAAAAGATTTTTTTTTTAATATCATTTCAGAGAATAAAAGACAGCCATGAGTGAAAGCGAAAAGCAGACAGAACCCAAACCTGATCCCTACGAGGGGGAGGGTGAGGCAAAATCCAGCAAGTCAGGAAAAAAGGCATTCCCCAAGAGATACATCGTAGCCATCATGGTGTTCCTTGGTATCTGCGTACAGTATGCTTTAAGGGTTAATCTTAGTGTGGCGATTGGTGCTATGTGTAACCCTCACACTGTAGAGGAAAATGGTTTCACTATTACTAAGGTGTTTATTTACCATTTTTTAAATAAACTTATATCCTGTGTTATTTTTCTAATTTTTTTTTTTTGTTTTTTGTTTGTTTTTTTTTGTTTTTGTTTGTTTGTTGAAGAAATAGAAAACGCGCACGCGTGCTGTGTGTAGTTAGAGCAGTTTTCGTATGACTTAGGAAAGTTCAGTGCAGCAAGCGTGCCGTGCCGTGACCGTCAAGTTTTCTAGAATATTAATTGGCTGATTTTTTTCTCACGCAATGTGATTGGCCTGTCAGTGACGTGACCTTGGTGTGACTGTGCCTACGCCGTGTTCCAGGTATTTGGTTGGACGGAGAGTAAATTCTCGAGCAATGTGATTGGTCTGGTGTATCCCTTGCTGTGTCACGACCGTGTGTGTGCTGTGAGCTTTTCACAGTCATACGAAAACTGCTCTATAAAGCACGCGGGGGTTGGCAGAAGACGAGAGAAGTGTTTGGAGAAGCATGACGCGTAGCGGTGTGCTCCTCGTCACCTCTATCGTGTCCTGCCAATCCCCGAGTGCTTTATAACTGCACACAGCACATCAAGCAAGTTTTTTATTTCTTTTATAAAATACAAATTTCAAATTTTTTTTGGATAGAAATGACGCAACTGAAAGTGCGCGCGTGTGCTGTGTGCTCTCATAAAGCATGCGCTCCCAACCAACCAGAACGCGAGATTTTTAACAGTTATTTTGAAATTGTTATTATCCCTTGATTAGTATTAAGTTATTATTATTTATTTATGACTCTCTTCTTTTCTTTGGATGTACAGAAAGCAGAATTTGACTGGAGCTCCCAGCTACAAGGTATGAACGCACTTACATCATTGCTATAGCAACAACGTTGTCATGGTAACACGCATTTTATTAATGACTGATTTCATGCTATTTGTCTTGAAGGTACCATTCTTGGTGCATTCTATTACGGCTACATGACAATGCAGATCCCCGGTGGATGGCTTGGTCAAAGGTTCGGGGGTACCCGGGTATTTGGTATCTGTCTTGGGATTGCTTCTATTCTCACCATGTTGACTCCAATAGCTGCTCGAACGAGTGTTGTCGCTCTCATAATACTACGAGTTATCGAGGGTTTAACTTTGGTAAGTTTTATGATAATGACTATGAGTTCGACTAGAAACTAGAGTGCTCAGATGTAACTTTATTATCAGTACTACCGTATACTAGGGCACAGCTAACTCACAGTTTTTAGAGCGAGAAAACCGGAGAACACGGAGTTAAAAAGTTTGTTTCAATAGAAATATTACAGGAATTTTCACAATACTTCGAATCAAAATAAACAACACAAGGACAATGCGAACTAGCTTACTGTCATTATTATTGTGTGTACTCTGATAAGCCATGGCTGAGAACCAATCAGAAGCCAGAAGTTTATTGTATCAATTATATTTTTCAGGGAGCTCTTTTTCCATGTAACCACGCCATCTGGAGTAAATGGGCGCCTCCTCAGGAGAGGACTAGACTCTTTACTATTACTGTCGCTGGTAAGTAAACCGTGTCATAAGCATTTTCCAAGTTCACTACAAAGGATGGCTGGTCTAGCTTGGGTACATACTTCTTTTGTTCATCATGCCGTCTTTGGTGTAGTTTGCACCCAAGCTAGACCAGAATGCACCATGTTAGCTATCCCAAGTCTAGTTTTCATTTATACCATATAAGTCATGATGAATCAAAGGAGTTATACTCAAGCTAGACCAGAATGCACCATCTTAGCTATCCCAGTTGTAGCTTTGAACAACACTATAAAATGCCGGCATGACGAACAAAAAATGTTTGTACCCAAGCTAAACTAGGATGTACTATGTTGGCTATCCCAAAACGTCTATGGAAACTGAGATATTTTTAGCATGACATTGGGTTTGTTCTAAATACTTCTGATAGAATGTTTAACACTATCACCACAGGGTGCCCAGTCGGTACTATCTTGTCCATGCCTCTCAGTGGATTGATGTCAAAATACGGCTTTGATGGTGGATGGGCGTCTGTGTTCTATTGCTTCGGTAAGTCACCAAGCGATGGATCAGTTTGTTACCCAGGTTATAGACCCCTTACAGTACGTCGGAATGCAGCTCACTTTCGATGACAGTGACTGGGCCTCAGTCAGTGACTGGATTTTGAATCACAAAAAAATGTTTTTTGAATTTTCACCTTTTGAAAGGCCATGGATTATCTTCATGTATAGCAAAAGCATGCCCAACTTCTAAAACTTGTTTTCCTCTTCCGAATGTCCGAATTTTAAGTGTTTTTTTAATTTCGGAAAATCAGGAACCGTCCATAGCTGGAATGGACTGGACTTCGGTTGGCTGGATCGTACGGAACATAGACGTTTTTTTACGCCGAATTTGCAGCTTTTATACTATAATTGTTATTTTATTATCCATAACTAGTGATCCTATTTTGAAATTTTGCAAAAAAAATGTTTTTTATGTCTTGGATTGTGGCATTGGTTGAAGTCCACTGTGAAACAATAGGTTTCCAATTCTCAGGAATGGGAATTAGTTTGTTTTGTCCTCCAAATTGAGCTCCTTAGACGTCACATGCAAGGGGAGTAACCCAAGCTGAATCAGTTACTATGGTAACCACATGTCATGTTTTTTGGTTCAGGTGCTGTTGGCCTGATGTGGTTCTTTATTTGGCAGATGTCAATCCACGCCTCGCCTGCTGAGCATCCAACGATATCAGTAGAAGAGAAAGAATTCATTGAGAACGCCATTGCCGATACTTCAACCAAAAAGGTACATGGTAGCGATACCATCCGATCCAGATTTATCGTAAGATGCGAGAATTGTTAACCCCTGTATGTCATTCTACTCCTTCGTATGCTACCATCCGGTGTTTTGCCCGGTATCCCCGTACACCTTCGTATGCTACCCTCCGGTGTCTTGCCTATTATCCCCGTACACCGTTCGTATGCTACCCTCCGGTGTTTTGCCTAGTATCCCCGTACACCATTCGTATGCTACCCTCCGATGTTTTGCCTAGTATCCCCGTACACCGTTCGCATGCTACCCACCGGTGTTTTGCCTAGTATCCCCGTACACCGTTTGTTGATACCCATTTACAATCTTAGTGAAGAAATTTTTGGCCAAACTAAAGCGTTTGAAGTACACTGATAATTGTGCTAAAACATCGGAGCATCCGTCTGCAAGTACTAACCATCCAGGACAAAACAGAAAATCTCGTTTCCTTGGGATTGATCATCATCGGTTCATTCTTGAAGTGCATGCGCCATCGCAGTCGTCAGCCTCTGGGCTGATCTAAGTCAGGGCATGGCTAACTCACAGACCCAATTGGAATATAAGTAACGTGCTGGGTTTTGCGGAGCGAGGAAAACGATTATACCAAGCTGTTTCCTTTTGTATTGCAGATCAAGGTGCCATGGAAGTCCATCCTCACATCAGGACCTGTCTGGGCCGTCATTTTCGCTAACTTCACAGCTGACTGGGGCATGTACACCATTCTTATCTGCCTGCCAAAGTATTTCATTGAGGTCCTACACTTTGATCTTGCAAAGGTAAGCAAAGCTGGGCTTGATGGATCGTCGCCACGAAAAAAAAACAGACATGCGCAGTTGCATGGAATGCGTCACTCAAACAAACAACATATGTTTATTGTTCTGAGTTTACAAATAAATAAGTGTGGTTCGCATTGTAGATATTTATACCTCACATCCCTTTATTGCAGCAGCTACACTGTCGATAGTTTTGATGTGCAGCCCACAAGCTTGAGTATAATGAAAAAATCCAAACTAAAATATTAAACTTGGCTTCGGTTTTACACCATTTACGTCGAGTGTAATTATCTATCGATTGAATCATCTTTATATTATATATTTTATATTATATGGTCAGTTTTTAGGCCTATCTTGCCTTGCAACTACTTACTATATAGATTTCCTTCAAACTCGGCAGACGACAGAATTAGGTATGATCATTTATTTACCAAGAATCTGAAGTTTCATGTAAATCCATCGATTTTTAAGCGAGCAAGAGGACAATTTTGTGAAAAACCACTGTCAGAAAATCGGCCCGTAAGGGCAAACACGACTCAAAAATAAAATTAAAAATACACCGTTAAAAACCTAAATGTCTGAGCTACTTCATGTGCTAAATTAAGAAATATCTGAGTCCTTTTGACGCGCTGCGAGCGAGTTAAATAAAAACACAAAATGAATTCGAAATTAAGTCCTACCTCTTATCTTGCTTGAAAGATGGAGCTTTGTTGGTACTATACAGCCAATTTGACGTTGTGTGGGCCACAATTTTCTTTCGGTTTTACTCTCTCAGTTTCTGTAGTTTCATGGTTTAAGAATTGCTCACCATTCGACGCCACCCGAAGAAAGTTTGCGATTTATCAACATTTTCTTCTTTACAACCGCCATTTTGTAAAATATTCTGTATTGAATACATCCCAGGCGTTCTTCGTAGGATATTTTTTGGACGAAAATGACTGGTACTTAGCCTGCTGGCAATGTCCAATGGAGAAATTCCCAAACATTTTTGAAAAAATGCCGAAAAAAAAAAAACTCTTCCTTTAATTAACTATATTAATTGTTTTCCTGGAATGAAGCTTTCAAGTTGTGACGTGTTCACGACACGAACTGCTAAAGATAAGCTCTAAAATAAAATGAAAAATATTATAAATGATTTCACTTCCACATGAAGAAATAGTAAAATATTTTTATAGCAATGCTTTTGTTAATGTTTTTCTTATCTCCTCTTTTTCTTTCAAAGACTGGCTTTCTAGCAGCGCTGCCATACGTGCTGAAAGCAATAGTCGGTCCATCAGGAGGCATTTTGGTTGATTGGCTCATCAAAAACAAGATGAGTGTCAGAAACACTCGAAGATGTGTCTTTACTGTTGGTATGTAGGACAGTCCAAAAGGTTAACAGGACTGTTTACCACTCTTTTCATCGGCTACGCGCTGATCGAGACAACAGTACAACAGGGAAATAGGGCAATACACTGCCTCCAATCAGAGAATATAAAGGCACTGACCAATTTATTTGATTGACGGGAAGTGTATTGCCCAATTTCCCTGTCGCGACTGTTGTCTCGATTAGCGCGTAGCAATGAAAAGAGTGGTAAAAAGGCCAATGAAAGTAAAATTGATGGAAAAGAAAAAAAAGGAAAACAAGAGTAGACGAAAATAAGGAGGACATGCAAAGACATTAGACTCGAGCTCAAGAGAAGTTCTCTTAAAATGCCATAATTTCTTGGATGCGAGGGCTTATAGTCTCAGTCTTGAAAATAGCCCACACATTCTAGGTTGAAAAAATCATGGTATTTTTAAGAATAGTGAATACATCTACCTGTCTGTCTGTCTGTCTGTTCATCAATAATGTTGAGAACATACCTTTTCTCTGTTTAGGGTGTACCGTGGCATCAATCTTCGTACTCCTAACAGGATACGCTAATCATCCCTACCTGGCTGTCTTCCTGCTCACCATCGGTGTTGGTATTACAGGCATTAATGCAGCAGGTTATGCGGTCAATATCCTTGATATAGCACCTAAGTATGCCGGTGTTATTATGGGTGTCACGAACGTGTTTGGAGCAGCGCCTGGATTCATCAGCCCGCAAATTGTAGGCATTATCACACCAAATAAGGTAAGTGGAGTAATACAGATCAAGGTGCATTGCAGTCTAGCTTGGGTACAAACATCTTTTGCTCATCATGCCTTATATGGTGTTGATCAAAGCTAGACCTGGGAAAGACAAGATGCATTGTGGTCTAGCTTGGGTAAAAACACTTTTGATTTACCATGCATCATATGGTGTTGACCAAAACTAGCTTGGGTACGTACGACATGATTAAATTTTTTATTGATGAATTTGCATTGCTATTGAATTGTTAGACGGCTTCTGAATGGCGTGTCGTATTCTGGATCACCTTTATCGTCTACATCATTGGTATTGTACTATTTGGTCTCTTGGTATCGGGCGATAAGCAGCCTTGGGCCACGGAAAATGACGAGGAATCTGACAAAGACACAGAGAAGGGTGAAGAGAAGAAGAAAGACGAAGAAGATGGCAAGAAAGAGGAAGAAGAAGGCGAAAAAGACAAAAAAGAAGATGAGGAAAAGCCAACTGAATCAGCAGACGAGAAAAAAGACGACGAAGCAGAACCACCTGCTGAAGAAAAGAAAGACGAATAGATAGTTCATATTTGGCAAGATAAAATATGCAGTTATAGTTTTGAGCACTTGTAAAGATTTTGAATCTTCCTATCAAACAATAGTGAAAATTTCAATGGCCACTACTAGGGACTGGGACCGAGTTTCGAGAAATGACGTCATCTCATAACATAACTTCTCAAGAAGGGAGAGCCTATATAAAGCACTCAGTTGATGTAATGTGTAGACCCCTCAGTCGTTGCACGTGACGTCAAAGCAGCTCAATTTGGAGGACAAAACAAAAGAATTCCAATCTCCTGAGAATTGGAAACCTATTGTTATGTCATCCAAATTGAGCTGCATTCCGACGTGTTGCAAGGGGTCTATTCAGAAAATCTAGTGTATCCTATTGATGTTGTATTTATTGTATTAGGTGTGATTCATTGTATTTGTATGAATGCATTACATCAACTGCTTGCTACGTAGCCTCTTCCTTATAAGATCAAACTGAAAGCACATCAAATTAAATGGCATTTTGTTTATTCCAATAAAAAGAGGTAAACGTGAACTAGTTGGAATGTTTTGTACAAGTGACATTGATTGCAGGTTTATAATCTTCAGTAGTTCCACGCGGTTATTTAGAGATATTGCAGTTTTCGTATGACTGTGAAAAGTTCACGGCACGAACACGGTCGTGACACAGCAAGAGATACGCCAGACAAATCACATTGCACGAGAATTTACCCTCTATCCAATCAAATACCCGGAACACGGCATAAACACGGCGCGGACACGGTCACGCCAATATCACGGCACTTTTAGACCAATCATATTGCGCGTGAAAAAAATCAGCCAATTAAAATTCTAGAAAGTATCACGGTCACGTCACGTCACGCTTACGGCACTGAGCTTTTCACAGGCATACGAAAACTGCACTATTAGCCTAAGGCACGTTGAAGGAAAAAGTCGGTCGAGTTGCAGTGCATTTCGAGGCGGTTTAAGGGGACATATTTTCAAGATGGCGTCTATTTCGTCCCCTCAAACAGCCTTAAAATACACTTACTCTAATGAAACTCCACCAAGTTTTGCTCTCAAACTCGGAATGGCGATGTATGCATCCGTATAAGATTCTCCATGGTCACGTGATGGGCAGCCATGTTGGACGACAGGTACACTGAATTAAATCGTTTTGCATGAGGAAGAAGTTTTGTTTTGCCACCCACAAATAATCAATAAACTATGCGCAGTCCAGATTTCCTTAGTCCTATTCTAGTTTCATGTATCGAGTGTCAGTGTTCTTCGGGTGCATGTTACGTCATAGCCACCATGTTGGTTAACGAAACATTTCTCATTAGCTTCTTTCCTTAGATCAACCAACATGGCGCCTGTTTATTGTTATATATATCTCAAAGGATTTTGGGTAATGTGGTTGCACACATAGATATTTTAGTAAGTAATTATGTTAAATCTGTCCTTAATATTTCTGTCATCAAGCTGGAATTGCTCTAGTTAGATTAATGTAGTCTCGATGAGAAAGGTTAACTTTGTTTACCAGAAAAAAAAACTTCATAATCTTAAAACATTATTAGCTTCGACATTCGTGTACTTGACAAAATTTTAGTTAAGCAATTCACTAGTAGACCCTCTTTATTTTCTCGGTCAAAGTACCAGTTAAACGTACAAGTCAAAACTCACCTGAAAACTGAACTATCAAGTATCAGAAAATTAGGAATATATAGAGCAAACAGCAGGTACGTCGAACGCTTCGCTGAGTTCAACTTGTAGCATCACTAGATGATTTCAACATGGCTGCTGGCCATTTGATTCCTTAAAACTGCTTTTTGAAAACCAAGCAGCCGGTGAACTTCGACCAAAAACATTTCAAATCTATGTCATTCGTTTTGTGTTATCTCGTTAAAAGATGGCGGCGAATGAGCGAGGTATCGAGTCAGGGCTTACCAAGTTCCTCAACGCCATGTATCGATGTTTTCGAATCATTTCCAAATTTCTAATTTGTTGTCAATTTTGTGAGTGTAAATGCAAAACAAAACGAAGAAAAAATGGAAATTCGACTCAGAAAGGCAAAACTGCAGGCGCTACAACGGAAGATCGCTGTACAATGTGTTCTACGGACTCACAAGATAGTTTTACTTTCCCAAAACGCTATATTTTAGCCATAATGACCTTTCTAGGTTTTATGAATATGTATGCATTGAGAGTTAACCTGAATGTAGCATTAGGAGCAATGGTCAATAATCACACGGTACAAGTCGGAGGAATGACTTTCTTAAGGGTAAGTTTCTAAGTTTCTCTCGTTTTTATGTGTAATTATATCAGCTTTGTACTTCGAAATTTGGAATAAGCTACAAATCATAAATATTCATAAGGCAATAACTAAAGTATTTACTATTTATGGTTTATACAGTAATGGCAGTAAGCAAAACGGGATGATTAGGAATAGGTAACTCAACATTTTCTTTTTGTTTGCTTAGACTGCAGAATTCAATTGGGATTCGAAGTTGCAAGGTAGGTTAATATAAAAATAATCTTTAGACTCTATCAATAGAAAAAGCTTGAAAAGCATATATATATATAAATAAATAAATAGAGAAAAAATGTATAGGAAAACAATGTCATATATATATCGTATTGAACACACCAAATGTTTATTAGTAATAGGTGTTGCAGTGATAGTACACTAGCTTATCAACTCTGCACTGAGTAGTCATGAGTCCAGGGTACATGAGATAAGGACTCGGCATGTCATGAGAGCAGAGCTGGTTAGGTCTCTCATGTCTTAGTTTTTATGGTTTTCTCATTATGAAGGCAATTAAAGATATCAGCATTATCATCATCCATACCATCATCAAAATCCTCCTCCTCATCATTATCATCATCAAGATCATTATTTATCATTACCATCATCATCATCATCATCATCTTCATTAGAAGCAGCAGCAGCAGCATCACAATCATCATCACCATCATCATCACCATCATCACCATCATCACCATCATCACCGCCATCATCATCATCATCATCACTACCATCATCATCATCATCACCATCATCATTATCCCCATCATCACTATCATCATCATCACCATCATCACCGCCATCACCATCATCATTATCACCATCATCACCGCCATCATCATCATCACTACCATCATCATCATCATCATCACCATTATCACCATCATCACTATCATCATCATCACTATCATCATCATCATCATCATCACTACCATCATCATCATCATCACCATCATCATTATCACCACCATCACTATCATCATCATCACCATCATCACCGCCATCATCATCATCATCATCACTACCATCATCATCATCATCACTATCACCATCATCATTATCACCATCATCACTAACATCATCATCACCATCATCAACGCCATCACCATCATCATCATCACTACCATCATATTAGCAGCAGCATTATCGCCATCAACTTCATCATCATCATCATCCCCAACATCATCCTTATCATCATCACTACCATCATTGTCATCCCTATTCACCATTATTATCATTACCGTTTCAGGGATAGTTTTAGGGTCATTCTATTACGGTTATGCATTTCTACAAATCCCTGGTGCATGGCTGGCTCTTCGATATGGTGGTACTCGAGTATTTGGCTACGCTATATTCATGGCATCGATGTTTACTTTGCTGACTCCAATAGCAACTCGCGCTAGTGTTTATGGTCTCATAGGGGTACGAGCCGCGGAGGGCCTGGTATTGGTGAGATATATACATACATATATTCTTGAACTAAATTGAATAAAGAAATAAGAATGTACCTGAAATGGATTGGATGGACGTATAGGAATAAGATTGTACCTGAAATGGATTGGATGAACGTATAGGAATATGAATGTATCTGAAATGTATTGGATGGACGTATAGCAATAAGAATGGACCTGAAATGGATTGGATGGACGTATAGGAATAAGATTGTACCTGAAATGGATTGGATGGACGTATAGGAATATGAATGTATCTGAAATGGATTGGATGGACGTATAGCAATAAGAATGGACCTGAAATGGATTGGATGGACGTATAGGAATAAGATTGTCCCTGAAATGGATTGGATGAACGCATAGGAATATGAATGTATCTGAAATGGATTGCACGGACGTATAGCAATAAGAATGTACCTGAATTATATTGGATGAATGTATAGCAACAGACAATGCATATTATGGATCTCACGATCGCTCTTACCTTGAATAATTAGCATACTATTTTCTGTTTCAGGGAGCAGTGTTTCCATGTAACCATGCTATCTGGAGCAAATGGGCACCTCCTTTAGAAAGAACAACGTTAGTAACTCTGGCAATATCAGGTAACCTCGGACAATGAACTGTTACACTTGCTACTTCTTAGGCCATTTGAACCTTTTAGTTCTAAGTTCAACAGACATTATGCAATGGGGTCTAACTTCGATACTAATAATATACAATTATTTTATGAGGTTGAAAATAATATCGTAAATTATCAAGACCAAGGCCGTTTTATCCGCTTCAGCCAGGCTCAGCCTACGGCTTCGGCAGATAACACGGCCTTGGAAATTGGTCTTGATAATTTACGATATATGATGCTCAACCGAATTCAATAATTGTTATATTATTCATTTTGTAATCTAAGAATAAAGATTTAATTCTGCTTTCAAAGAAATAGCAAACGTATTTCAATCTCTATTGATGGTTTTCACGGCGGCCATTTTGGAGGAACTTAACAAAAGAATTTTCAATTAATTCTTTTGTTATATCCTCCAATTCTCTTGGGAATGGTTAAAAACCATCAATTGTGACCTTAAATTAACTTGACATAATAAATGTAATGGAAAACCTACATTTATCATGTCGAGTTCACAGGATATCATGGATTGGCTGAGGGCTCTCAGCCAATGAGAAGCAAGATAGTGAGTAAAATGTATTATAACATTTAATCTTATTATACCAACAGGTTGTCATGTTGGAACTATCATCACCATGCCACTCACTGGTTTACTGACAAGATATGGCTTCGATGGTGGATGGGCATCGGTCTTCTACTGCTTTGGTTGGTAGTGAAAATCAACTTGGTTTCCTAACACCTATTTTCATAAACATTGGAAATTGGTTTTTCACTGCCGCTAGTCAAAAATATATAAGTTATCGACTGATTGGTTTTGATTGACTGCAGGGAAAAAAAACTAATTTCAGCGTGCAGCTCGCAGCTACCGAGTTTGCACTTTTATGAAAATAACAGTAATATCTAATTACATAGTTTTTAAATGTATTCTTAAGTCGTAAAATATTCGTTTCGTGCCAAACAGTATTATTTATGGAAGCAAGTTCTCTATGAAATGATAAAAAAGCGACCGCAATTGCTCGTAATCTAGACTTGCTTCTGCCGTGCTCTCCTGGATACTCCCAGCTCGTTGGTATTACATGAACAGTCCAGAGACACAAGAGGCCTTTTTATAGTAAAGTGCTTAGATCAAATGGTTGAAATTTTGTCTTCTTTTGCTCCCAGGTGCTGCTGGGATACTTTGGTTCGCAGCCTGGCAGCTTGTCGTGCACGAGTCACCCGAGGACCACCCGACCATTTCAGAACAAGAGAAGCAACTTATCTTGAAAGAAACAGAATCTATAAATGTGAGTAAGCTAAGCAGCCAAACAAAAGATTAAAAAAAAAATCAACACGTTGAGTGTTGTGAACTTAGAATATTAAATGTAGTGGTGTGTGAGAGTGAAAGTGGGTTGAACTTTACTCCCAAAAGGAATATAAGGAAGTACGAGGAGTTTAAGGAATCTAAAACGAGCGCGTTAATACACAGTACAGAGACAGTATTCAGTGTCGTAAGCGTTTTATATTGCTTTTGTACAATATTTATTGAATGATTTTGCGCGAGTTTCTCTGTCCTCTGATATAAACACAGAAGCCAGCCAATCATCGCGCGAGTTATATTTCATATATTTTATAATTTGTTATATAGAACCCAGATCCAGTTCCTTGGAAAGCGCTTCTGACGTCAGTTCCTGTGTGGGCTATTATGGCCGGGAATTTAGCAGCAGACTGGGGCCTATATACGATACTTATCTCATTACCAATGTACCTGATCGATATCTTGCATACAGACATCCAAACTGTGAGTAGCTGACGTCGTCACGTCTTCATAAATTAATTTCTTTGTGTCTTGGGAAGCATGGGTTGACGTAGCGTCGAGAGCGCTCGGCTCTCACCAATGCGACCTTGGTTCGCTCCCGGGTCGGTGTCATCCGTATATGTGAGCAAAAATCGGCTTCTGAATTCCAATTGAAATGCAGTAATGAAGCACGGTGACACTTAAAAGGAAATGCAGCAAGTTAGACGAGTTGCTGCATGTTAGACGAGTTGCTGCAAATAAGAAACAAGTTGCTGCCTGTTCAATGACAAATTAAAGCATTTCACGCGTAGTTTCCCGATTGAGACCGAGTTCTAGTTCTAGTGAAAATTACTTTCATTTTTAACGATTTCTCGAATAAATTATTCAAAATATTAGAATATATTAAAATATATATTTCATTTTCGTAGATAAACTTTTTAAAAGCGATTTTCTTCTGCTTAATAGATTTTAATCTGACGTGTTTGTCTTCCTCGGCACAGAATTTGAACCGAACTCTCTTCTTGGTACTTAGTAACAACATTTTATCCTTGCACTCTGTTGTCATGCGAATATTTTCTGAGATTTTTAAATGTTTAACGCTGTTACCTTTTTATCTGTTGCAGATGGGTTTTCTGGCTGCTGCGCCATTTTTAGTCAAGTCTTTGTCTGGTCCATTTGGTGGTATTACCGCTGACCTATTAAGAAGACGATGGCTTTCAACACGATCCGTTAGACGTCTTTATTATTCCGTTGGTAAGATTATGAATGAAAGGATTGTTTGAAATAGGAAGGGTCCATTCCATCCATCCATCTATCCATCCATCCATCCATCCATCCATCCATTTACCCACCCCTCCCTCCCTTCCTACCTACCTATCTACCTCTGTGCGTCCGTCCACTGATCCATCAATTTGTCTATCTGTCTTCACCTTCACCAGGAGCCATTTTTGCCGGTACATTCATAGTTGCAGCCGGTTATGCAACAAAAGCAACAGTTGCTATAGCATTGATGTGTGTGGGAGTAGCTTCCTCTGGACTATTGCATTCTGGGTACAACGTGAACATGTTGGACGTGGCGCCTACCTATGCGTGTATCATCATGGGAATGTGTAATACTCTAGGGACAACAGCTGGCTTTCTGAGCCCCATGTTAGTAGGGTATATCACTGCTGAGAAGGTAATTTAATAGCATCCAGTGCTTAATTTTATATAGCTTTCCGATAGACCTCTTTATCTTTGTATGCAAATTGCCCATTTCAGATCACATGGGTTGGTGGGTTGGTGGGTTGGTGGGTTGGTAGGTTGGTGGGTTGGTAGGTTGGTGGGTTGGTGGGTTGGAGGGTATGTGGGTTGGTGGGTTGGAGGGTATGTGGGTTGGTGGGCTGGAGGGTTGGTGGGTTGGTTGGTGGGTGGGATGGTGGGTTGGTGGGTGGGTGGGATGGCGGGTTGGTTGGTGGGTTGGCAGTACCTTACTTATCCTTCTACTTGTATCCCGGTCAGAAAGCAAGTGAATGGCGGACAGTCTTCTGGATCACATTAGCAGTATACATTGTCGGAGCGGTTTTATTCTGTGCTTTCATGTCTGGTGAAGTACAACCCTGGGCTGGAGGTCAACTAAAAGAATCCGCAGCGAAAAAACAAGAAGTAAAACTACCTGATGAGGAAAAAGGTTATGAAGCCGCCGAGACAGACGAAGAAAGGCCAACGACCAAGGAAATATCTTAGTTATTAAGGACGCATGATTCAATGCTGTTTCCATTGATATTTCACAATGAAATTGAATTCACTTTTTAATACATTTCATCACGTGCAGCTCATGAACAAATCGCAACAAAATAAAACCTTAGTTTTTAAAGAATGCAAATTCTTATGATGTAGAAAACAATAAAGCTATACATGTAATAGAAATATGGCAAACAATACTGTTGTGTTGGACTGACTACGATGAACACGAGGCTAGTCAGTCGCTAGTTAGTCCAGAACAAAAGTCATTCAAATTGGTCGCCATATTTTGATTCAGCGTATTATTTTCTTTTCCTTTGTTTTCCTCTGCTTTCCTTTTCTTTCTTTTCCTTTCCTTTCCTTTCCTTTCCTTTCCTTTTCTTTCCCTTTTTTTCCTTTCCTTTCCTTTCCTTTCCTTTCCTTTCCTATCGTTTCCTTTCCTTTCGTTTCCTTTCCTTTCCTTTCCTTTCCTTTCCTTTCCTATCGTTTCCTTTCGTTTTCTTTCCTTTCCTTTCCTTTCGTTTCCTTTCGTTTCGTTTCCTTTCCTTTCCTTTCCTTTCCTTTCCTTTCCTTTCCTTTCCTTTCCTTCTCTTTCCTTTCCTTTTAGTTTCTGTGCCGTTCTCTTTTGGAAGCTCAAAATAAATTAAAACAATTCCAACTAAAAACTCGATCAAAGTTTATATAATTTTTTAAACCGCGTCATGGTTAAATAGAGTATATATATATATTAGTTTTTTGATTTATACTGAAATATAATATGATAAATAAAATTAATCTTTACAGAATACATACTCTTTTTATCATTAACTTTATTTCTTTACATCTAGTGACAGATTGCATTTTGACGTTTTTTTGGGGGGGAGGGGGGAAGCAGGGTAAACAACAGCAAAGTTCAAAATATATTTCATCTAAAAAAAGAAAAAAAGAAAATAGAAGCAAAATCTTGAGTACGCGTTGCTTTTAGGTCACCCATCCAGTTACTAACCCTCCTCAGACGGGCTTGACTTAACATGATATCTTGAATGCCCAAGTTTTTACCACTGGACCACGATTACGGGTAAATCAGCATAACAATAGGCCGTTAAAACAATGCACCCAATAGACTAGACTTTTTGACATCATTTTATCCACCGATTCCGTGCGTGGCAGAGATGCAAGGGATTAGCCGATATGGTCTGGGGGCCGGCTGGTCTCTCCCCTGATGCTTCGGCTAGAACATTTTCTTGCGTAATTCGTACACCCAAGGGCAGAAGGATTTAATCGCCGTCAGGTCCGAAGTCCATACGACGCCTCAGCTCTGCGGATGTCTCGGGGGTATGGCAAAGTGGGATCGATTTTTTACTTTTTTTCGTAGTTGGACGTGGGTAGAACCCTACCGAATGAACTTTTCTTCTTTTCTTTTTTGTTATTGTTTTCTTTTTCTTTTTTGATGTTTTCAAGAGATTTTCATTGATTTCTAACCCTCCGCACTTTTTCAGAAAAACTACTTGATATGGTTTAATTATAAGTTACGTAATCTCGATTCCAAAAGAAGACCTGGTGCTTTCTTGGTTTAAAACGACTGCTGCCTGAAAACCGAGGAAAAGCTCTTACTTCACTTAAGTCGAAATTCTCTCTTTATTTCTATCTTTTCTGTTGCTTGTTCGCTAGTTTTTAATGTTTTAATGGCGTTTATATGGACAACAGACACGTGACAAGTAAAATGATCAATGAAAACGCTATTCTTCATGGCCTTCACCGGATCAATAAAGATATATTGGAAGGAAGTACGTAGTACATTAATGTGAGAATTAGACATTTCCCTAGAATGCTGATTCAGAAAATATAAATATCTCGACACAGCTATAAAATCATGATAATGCAAAACTACACTTTTTTGCACTAAAATGGTTATCACGTGGCACAGTTCTTATCCAATGATGACCATGAACACTCGCATGTCGTCATCAATTAAAATTCTTCATCTTTTCTCTCCATCTTTGTTACGCTTAGTGAGGCAATCAAAAAACTGACTGAAGCACTGTAAAACAAGACGTTAAAACACGTCAGAGAGCATATGATACAAACTGAAAACCTGCCTATCGAACAGGTAGGGTCATATAGACACCAGACACCAGAATGCATTCGATGTTTTGAACGCATGATTGATATTTATATTTAAATTTTCAAATCAAAATTCTCAATTTTTACAAGGAAAGATGCAGAAAATTAAAGCAGGCCGCGAAAAACTTTATATATTTACTCAAACCAGCAAAAGTTATTTTTAAATTCAAACGCTAATGTACTAGAAAACGATAGTTTTTATGTCTTAAAATCTGGGGGGAAAATTTTCGTATTTCTTTTCGAAGAAAATTGCTATAAAGAGATGCTTGGCCTTCCAAAAAGATACCTTCTTTCTGGGCTAATTTTCGCCGGATTTTTTATTATGTCTGGACTGAGAGTTAACTTGAATGTAGCTATTGGAGCAATGGTAAATAGCCACACGGTCAACGTCAATGGTACGGACGTTACCCAGGTAAGACAAACTGGATAGTACTTATAAATCGATAGCAAAATGTTTTCATGCTGTATTTGACTTTCTCAAGCTTATACCAACTAATTAAAAATAGAAATAAAATTTGGGCCTGAAAACGAGCTCCAATAAACTTGCAAAATTAAGTGAAGGATAGAAGAAGGGCCCAGTAAGGTCGAGAATTGTCAACAAATACTGTTGTATTGCATTTATAATCAGTGTCCTTCAATTACACTAAGTGTTTGGAATATTGACGAAAATGTGCAGTAGTATTTTACAAAGCGTCGTATTTATTTATCTAATGGAATGTACTCAGATTTTGATTAAATTTTTGTTACCAATGATTGGTACATTTTAAAGATGAGGCAAAGAGGCGGACAATTTGTCTAGTGTTTGTCTAACCTCTTCTTTGAGTTGCTAATAAAAGATTCGTAATATCAAATATGAATACCCTGAAACGACCTCTGGGCTGATCTAAGTCAGGGCATGGCTAACTCACAGATCAAACCCTGAAACAACCTCATGGCTGATCTAAGTCAGGGCACGACTAACTCACAGATTGAACCCTGGAAAAACCTCTGAGCTAATCTAAGTCAGGGCATGGCTAACTCACAGATCGAACCCTGAAACAACCTCTGGGCTGATCTAAGTCAGGGCATGGCTAACTCACAGATAGAACCCTGAAACAACCTCTGGGCTGATCATAGTCAGGGCACGGCTAACTCACAGATCGAACCCTGAAACAACCTTTTGCTGATCTAAGTCAGAATACAGCTAGCTCACAAATCGCATAGCATGTTGGATTTCGCAAAATAACGAATTAATCTTCACCATTTATCAAATTATTTTTTAGCCTGCAGAATTTGACTGGGATTCCAAAATGCAAGGTATGTTTTTATATTCATTCAATCATGTTGCGTGATGTTCTATTTGCACGTCATCGCCGCCATGTTGGTAGTATTGACCAAAAATGACCAAAATGACCCTGAACAAGATGACTATCTTGCCGAATAATATGTGTTTTGGAGTAATTCCCAAGGGAATAAAAGTGGCAGCCTTGTCGAATGATGTTCACTGTAGGTGGTTTAGAATAAACTGCGAAATCCTTTCTATTGGAATAGTGGCTATACCATATCAAATTGCCTTGATACATCACCATGCAAGCATAGCTTCTAATGCCCTAAGGAATGACTAGACTCCACCTAGATCATCAAGTGTATAACTAGGTGATGTACTAACCCCTCACTAACCCCTATCTCACAGGCATAGTGTTAGGATCGTTCTACTGGGGATACATGGTCTTCCAGATACCAGGTGGTCTGCTAGCGATGCGTGTAGGAGGTGCCAGGCTGTTCGGTTTTGGCATTGGCATCGCTTCTATCCTTACTCTTCTCTCTCCATTCGCTGCGCGATGTTCGCCTATTGGTTTGATCATAATGAGAGTTGGAGAGGGGCTTGCACTGGTAAGAAAAGTAGCTCGATCGAGCTCCAATAAATTATGTTTTCTCTCTCCGTCTCTATCGCTCTGTCTCTCTCTTTCTGTCCCTCTTTGGCCTATCTCCGTCTCCGTCTGCGTCTCCGTCTCCTTCTGCGTCTGCGCCTGCGCCTGCGTCTCCGTCTCCGTCTCCGTCACCGTCACCGTCTCCGTCTCCCCCTCCCCCTCTCCTCTCTCACCCTCTCTTCAATTCTTTCCTCCTCTTTCTCTCAATTTTCTGCTGTTATTTTCCCACCCACCTCTAGTCCTACTCTTCACCTTGCTAATCACAATCGTGTATTCTGTGTTTTTGTAGGGTGTATTATTTCCCTGTAATCATGCAATATGGAGCCACTGGGCGCCACCGGCAGAAAGGACCACTCTCGTTACAGTTTCAGTCGCAGGTGCCAAAACATAAACCCGTTTTCATCTAAATTATTGTCTTATAAAGAAATGCTATCAGCCGTGCATAGGTCGACTTAAACCCAAAGATTGTTCCAGGGCTCAATATGAGTCTCCTTTACAGTTCCCTGCGCCATCTTGAAAGATAGCCGTGCCTTTGCGTCGAAGCGAGACGGACGGTGAACTTGCAATGATATTGCAATATTGAAAAAATATATCTATATCATTGCAAGCTCACAGTTGAAAGCTCTGAGACTTCGACACGGCAAACTTTCAAGATGGCGCAGGGAACTGTGGAAGGGACTATTGATCATGATGTTTTTTTCTGCTTCTTCGATGTCCTTGTTTAATCT
The DNA here is from genome assembly GCF_029948245.1 of Actinia tenebrosa. NCBI lineage: Eukaryota > Metazoa > Cnidaria > Anthozoa > Actiniaria > Actiniidae > Actinia > Actinia tenebrosa. Next base: position 7,256,522 of record NW_028292572.1, on the reverse strand, counting down.
GTTGGACTTCTTGTTGCTTAGGAACAAGTGTTGGTTATTTGATGACCATGCCAATAACTGGTCTCTTGACAAAATATGGCTTCGATGGAGGATGGGGCTCTGTTTTTTACTGCTTTGGTGAGTAATTCTGCAAATGGGTCGCTACATTAGGAAATGTCCTTTTAACATGCAATTTGTTGTGCAATCAAAAATAGTTGCAGTTGCATCGAAAAGAGATTTTACATCTGGCAATTACCTAAAAAATAGTAGCAGTCGCATAGAATAGAGATGATGCACTGGGCAATTGCCAAAAAAATAGTTGCAGTTGCATCGGATAGAGATGTTACTTCGGGCAATGTTCCTCGCAACCAAGCTGTAGGAGGTAGAAGTGTGTCTTTGTTACTATAGACAATGTTTCAAAATTGTTGAAATCTCGATCTACTTCACGGAACTATTGCAACCCCCTCTGAAAATGAATGTGAGACACGTTTTGACCAGTGTGTTGAACCAGGTAATCTCTTGTGCAATTTGTCCTGCAACAAAGTTAACAGACATCTTGCAGGGAACATTGCGTAATATCAGAAAAAAGCCTGCAAATGACTTTTTCGATAAGAAACCGTGCTGTTCTTAGGTTCTTTACGCGTTAAAAAAGGTACTGGGCCTGGCTGTGTAAAGGCTGGATAGCGCTATTCGGTGGATAAAACCCTATCCAGTGGATAAGTTGATGCTTATATCCAACATCCGTCGGAAAGTGCTATCTACCCTTTGTACAACCGGGCCGTGGTTGAAAAGTTTGTTATATTACTTTCCAGGCGTTTTTGGTCTGCTATGGTATATGGTATGGCTCCTTTTTGTTCACGAGACACCAGAACAACACCCTAGCATGTCTGTTGAGGAACGAGAGCTGCTTTCACACAACGACAAGGATTTAAACAAGGCAGGCATCTTCTACACCACTTGTTCCCATTACTTTAGCATGTCATTCTCTTGAGAATGATATTGAAGATTTCATAGACCCCTAGTCCGAAGAAAGATCATCTTGAGGAACATTAAAACTTACACTCGTCAAAAATACCTGATCACTTTTCATAGCATCACTTGGCATAGAGAGTCATGGCAGTATACAATAAAAACGCGTTATCGCTATTCACAATCTCAAGTACAGCAGTGGCGCAGCTCAACGGGGTCGAACTGAAAGCATGTAAAGACGCCCCTGGCAGCCGCTATACAGTCCATGTATGACCCCGGAGCAGCTCTAACCAGTTTGGATTGAGTAAGGGTTGATTAGCCACGATGCAATACTTTATTATTGCACCAAAAGATATTATTTCATTCTCCAAAAGCGAAACTCTCAGTTTTTATGCCCTATGACATGGCTGCCCGCCATCAAATCCCTTAGATTAAATTACGATGCAAACTACAACCTCTAGACTAAAGCAAAAGACGTTTCGAGCCTCCTTAATTTATTCAGACTTCCTTTTTAGGTTGGCAAAGTAAACGTTCCATGGATGAGTATTCTGAAGTCACTTCCGGTCTGGGCAATTGTTGCAGCTAACTTCTCGTTGGACTGGGCTTTCTATGTTTTACTCATTTCCATCCCGAAATTTCTGGTCGAAGTTTTTGACACCGAAATTCACAAGGTATGTAAATAAGCAACCATGAATAATTACAGTAAATAGTTAGTAATTAGGATTAGGCAGGCACAAGAGTACACACAATCGGTAATTCTTACAATGAGTCTTTGAACTTCAGAAATCAGATTGTATGGACCACGTGTGATACGTGTGTTCCTAATGCGCCTCCACTCAACGTTACGGTCGTAAGTTCGGACTCGCAATCACATCTAATTAGAGTTGTTTATTGATTCTCTGCTGTTCGTCAAGGGTTATTTTTTTCGGGTTCTCCGGTTTTCCTTTACAAGCAAAAATCGCGTTTATGGAACGAGGACCACAGCTTTGTTACACGCAGGCTAGGTTTTTTTTTTCTCTCCCAAAACAAGGATAATTATTAGAATTAGAATTAGAATTCCGTCAATACACTGATACAGAGGCCAAAGTTCCTGTTCTAATCCATTTTCGAAGGCTTTCGAGCGTGACTCTTCTGCTGATTATCAACTTCCTTTTTTGTGTTGGTGTGTGTTCCCAACAGATGGGTTTTATGGCCGCTGCACCGTTCCTGGTAAAAGGAATCTGCACACCCGTCGCAGGTCTCTCTGCTGACTTACTAAGAAAATATACCTGGAGCACCAAAACTGTACGACGATGCTTCTATGCCGTAGGTATGAAAACTAATAAGAGGCTTTACTTCGGGAGGAGGGGGATACAGGATATCCAGGGAAGAGGAATTGCTGCAAGAAAAGTGTCAAAATAGCATTGTATCCTTTTAAAACCAAATTTGCCTTAAATGCATGTAATTGGAAGAAAGATGGTTGAGTAAATGTAATAGGCTTACAGAGCATCCTCTGTATGTCAGCCTAGTTAATAAATTAGTAGATGACGACTAGTTTTGGAACTAGTTTGGACTGCGTCGGTGTTTTTTAGTTGAATCAAATGTGTCGTAGTAGATAATTTTATCACCGTAGGTACGAAAGATAGTAGACTCACGTTTCAGACGTTAGTCCTTCATCGGAGTCAATGAGAGAAAGAGAATGATGGCGGGGTTTATATAGTGGTGTAGGGAGAAAAATGAATTAGTTAAGGAATTAGTTGTCCTGCTACAATGGGTGAGGAGCTCACATGCTCACTAGAATCTACCGGATAAGCAATTGGTCAGCCCTGGACTAGAGCACTAGACCTTCATACAAACGGTCTCTAATTGACAACCATTTGTTTTAACAGGAACGTTAAGTACAGGAGCGTTCATACTCATTGCTGGATATACAAATAGTGTTGCAGTTGTTGTAGTGTGTATGGCAATATCAGGAGCATCGACATCCTTATCGTATCCTGCCTACACGGTCAATATGCTTGACATAGCACCTCGATGTGCAGGAGTCATTATGGGGCTGTGTAACACCTTGGGGACAACAGCTGGGTTCATCAGTCCTATTTTGGTTGGATTTGTCACTCTGAATCAAGTATGGCGCCTTTATCTTATAATCGAATAATACTGATTGTATGATCTTACAATCTTTCATCTCTCTGCTTCATCTCTCTGCTTCTTCTTTTTCTTCATGTTTTTCTTCTCCATCTTCATCATCTTCTTTTTCTTCTTCTTCTACTTGTTTTTTTCTTCTTCATCTTCTTTTCGTGACCTTCATTATCATCAGATCATCATTATCTTCTTCTTCTTCATCATCATCATCATCATCATCATCATCATCTTCTTGTTCTTGTTCTTGTTCTTGTTCTTGTTCTTGTTCTTCTTGTTCTTCTTCTTGTTCTTCTTGTTCTTCTTGTTCTTCTTGTTCTTCTTCTTCTTCTTCTTCTTCTTCTTCTTCTTCTTCTTCTTCTTCTTCTTGATCTTATTCCTGGTTGTTCATCATCATGATCATCTAACTGGCTTCTCCTTCTTCTTTTCCTTCCATTTCGTTCTCATTTTTTTATGTCCTTCTCCTTTCTCTCCGTATACTCTTTGCTTTTTAATTCTTTGTGTACGCTTATGTCAATATATTCTCTTTAATTCTTCCACAGACGCTAGAGGAATGGCAAACGGTATTTTGGATCAACGCCATTCTCATGTGTATTGGAACAGGGTTATTCTGCTCTTTCCTTGAAGGAGACAGACAAGCCTGGGATGTTGTGGAGGACTCGAATGACGACAGCGTTGACTCATCTAAAAACATCGAAGCATTCGAACCAAACAACTAAACGACTAGTGTTGATTCATATTCCTGAACATCATAAAAAACTCCTCCATGGAATTATTCCAGATCTATCAATAGTCACTTTACAAGAATCTTTTTAGCAGTTACATTTACATCTTGCGGAAGAAAGTTTAAGTTTATATTGGATAGATTTTACAATCACTTGTATTGATACTTTAAACTTGTAAATTCTTTATGAAACACTGACTTAGCCTAATATTTTAATTTATCTTTACACTGCACATTTTCCATTCAGTAAATTTCCCAATCGAGTCTCATCCAGTGAGGTTTGCCTGAGGTCCTCCGCCATGGTAGGGAAGGTTGGGAATCAAAATTTAACTGAATGTGATTGCTCTTGACAGAAACAAAAAGGAATCTGTATATTAAGCTGCCGAGGTCCGGAGAAGGGAGAAATTCCAGAAAGACAGGAATTCGAATCGGTTACTCTACGGGTTAGAATTTAAAGGAAATACATATTAAAGTTCTAAATCTATTCAAGTTTTTAACCATAACTTGGAAATTTCGCGCGCGCTAATGGCTTAGAACCATTGTCGATTAGAGGCTAGACCTGCTTGTGCTTACGACATCCGTCACGCGCACTGAGCGAAGGGATGAAACGGCTTTTTCAAACTATCTACTTGTCTTTTTGTATCATTTTTGACGTCATTTCATGTAATATTTCAAAGCCGACAATGAGGACTGGACGGGATTTCAAGTCAAAGCAATTAGGAACTAATTGCGCGGACTTGAAATCCCGTCCAGTCCGATATTGGAGGCTTTGAAATGACTTCTCATCTCATTAATTATTCGACTTGGAGTAACTGGAACAAAATTAATTCAGTCCTAGGACTGAATTAATTTTATTCCAGTTACTCCAGACTGAATGCATTCCTTTCACAGCACTTTACCAGGTTTCAAGTAACATCATGTGACCCAAAAATAGCCCATTGATTGGCTGGTTTACTCATGCATTATTAATGAGTATGAGAAGTTCGATTACAGTACAGACCCATAGAAAACTGACTTCGATTTGTTAAACAGACCATAGGAAAGGAACCACGATTTGCTAAATTTACCACAAAAAACTTCATTAAAACGCATTTTTTCGACGCTTTTAGTTATAAAAACAACCAACGGAAAGAGCGCGCGACGTCAGCTCATTGGTCTGTTCTCTTATCGACGAAAAACATTATCCTATCAGAAATTAAAAAATTTTGGTAAAAGGGAAAATGGAACAGATTGGTCGTTGAGAAATAATTATCCATTCTTTTGCATCACTTATCCTTATCCTTACTATTGCTTTAGTTTGATAACTGCACGGAAAACTATATTAGATATACATTACAATTAACAATTATTCGCCAAAGGCGAAGTGATTATCGGTTGTGGAATATTTACCGAGCCACGAGTAATATTATTTTAACATAATTTTAGACTTGAATATGAGAAAAGTCGAAATTCAGGATAAAAAAACGTTTTAGTATTACTTCTGCTCTGGCAAACTTTGGAAAACCTCATAATCACCGCTCCAGGGGTGATTATTGCTCAGAATCACCTGTCGCTCGACCAATCACAGCTCGAGAAACTCTATATTCAAGTCTAAAATTATACTAATGGTATTTGATGCGAGCCAGAGGTTTATGGCCTATCACGTGGCTTTAACTCAATATTTTTAGATTTTAGTGTCATGCGCAGTTTGTACCATAGTATTCTGATGACGTAATCGACGTATTCCACTAAGGTCAGAATACTGACACCAAGGAACAACCCAAGGTTACCACCAATGTCGCCTGAAATTTATAAGATTGTAAAGATCTGTGAGTTAGCCATGCCCTGATTTAGATCAGCCCAGAGTTTGTCTCATGGTTCTATCTGTGAGTTAGTCATGCCCTGACTTAGATCAGCCTAGAGGTTGTTTTAGGGTTTGATCTGTGAGTTAGCCATGCCCTGACTTAGATCCGCCCATAGGTTGTTTCAGGGTTTGATTTGTGAGTTAGCTTTGTTGGATCAGCCCAGAGGTTGTTTCAGGGTTTGTTCTGTGAGTTAGCCAGAAATTGTGTTAGGACACTGCAGAATGTATTCATCTTTGATATTTGTTTCAAGACCCTATTCATCTTACCAAGTATTATCACATATCACATACCAGTTTTGTGAATACTTACTCAATATTTCAAACCATTCAAAAGCTGGTATCTGCTTGACTTCTTCGTAATAATCGCTTTCAAGATAGACCTCAAATGAAACGATGCTGTCTCTGTTGAAAGTTAAGTAAAGATAGTTTCTGACTCAATATATAACTGTCCGAAACATTAGAAGGTTACGTCAATCTGTCAATTGGAGCACATAAAACCAAGGGTAAAGGCAAATCTTCCATATATCACTAGAAATTGCCCATTGCCAAACAAAAAATTGTCATTCGTGTGGCCACCAACCTCACATTCATATTTTGTAAGCTTACCTTATTTAGAAGCGAACACAGATTTTTTGGGAGGGATTTTTCTGTCATTTAAAGCTTTAAAATGTCTAAAATTTGAATCAAAACTTCCCGCACATGTTATAGCAAAGAAACAATTGAAACATTTTGTCCCACATCTTGGATTTAGCTTAGAGACCCGGCCTTAGACAAAGGAAGCCCAAGGGGCTTAAAGTAACTGAGAATTTCACTAATTACCTGACGAACTGAATCTTTTCCATGTGGGATTTGTTTTGTATCTCTTCACAAACACTCAGTCTTTGGTTCTTTAGCTTGCAGATGTCATCCAAATCGTTTGCCATAGTTTTTGAATTCAGTTTAGCTGTAGATAGTTTCGTTTTGTACAAGCTATTTTTACAAGATTCTCTACAACTGTTCACGCACTTTAGATACGAATCCACTTTTGTCATGTTTTCTATGAAGAAAAGTGAATTTTGCTTTAATTATTGATGGATGGGTGGATGAATGGATGCATGCGTGCATGCGGTGTCAAGGCATACTTACCGGCAAGTGCCAAAATACAGTTAGTTTGTACATCGTCTAAACACAATGGTAGGTCACCTGGTACAAGATTACAAAGTCAAATCAAAAACCAATGCAGTAAAAATAATGCAATCTTTCCTTTAATGAACGTTTTATCTTAACGAAGTAACTCAAATTCAAGCTACCTACGAACTGACTTATTATACTACAAGAATATGTCATGGGTGGTCCCTCATAAATATGTAGCTTTATTTGATCAGGAAAGCATATTTTTAAAAGTCCTTTTTAAGTTCTGTAGTGCCATTCGCAAAATTCGGTCAAGCCCCCCTTATATGTTTGGCTGACTTCGCACCTAGTTTCGGATTATTCGAAAATTAAATTTATAGAAATGACGTACTATCACAAAAGTTGTCACACAACACTGCATTCCGTACATTCCTTTCATCCAAATCTCTTTTTACCTGACATTTCTATGGTTTTACAATGGCAGCGGTCCACAAGTATCTTGTAAAAACAGTCTTCAATGCAAACCACACGGCTGTAAGAATATTTTCCTCTGTTTACATACTTCAATTCCTCTTCACCACAGTTGGTCTGGTATGGTGTGCCTAGATTGATGAACTAGGGGGAAAATAGAACCTTAAAAAACTCATCATGCGAATGAATTATGAGAACTTGTCAAAGTGATAGTATCATGTGACTTACCTGTATACGGCGAACAGCACACGATGTATGTATACCAGGCGCGATTAAAAGCGCGTAGGGGTCGAGTTGCGGATATTCCCCACTTGGATGGACAACGACTTTCTGCCCTACAAACGGCTCGTAAGAATTTGGCAAATACCAGTCTGTTCCAACGTTCATTTTTAACTGAAGACCTTGAGAAATTCCAGCCATACCCACCTCTGATTCCGATGGCTGGAATGTAAAACACTGAAAAGATTTTGAATCATAAAAAGCCTTAAAATTTTGAGCTCCACAAGTTTTTCCAGCCCATGTGCAAGAAAGCAGTTCCTTTGGTAGAAGGATGTCATCAATGCCATAAGAAATGCTTGTCAAGTTCCTTAACATAACTCTTATTCTATTGAGTTGGCTAACGTTGCCTGTCTTAATCGTAGAGTCGAAATTAACTCTAAATGACCTTGACATGTAAGAAATATCGTCCTCGATTTCTCGATCAGTCGTGTTCGGGAAAAGTCGCTTCACCTGTCGTGAATACTTGCCTGTGTGAATGCTATTCATGTTACAGATAGTAACTTCTGGAAAGCTAATTTTGGTTTCTTTTTTGATCGTGATAACGGTCGAAAAAGGTCTTGATCGAAAGTATTCCACCGCCTCCTTCACTTGTAACACACAGAAGCTGGTGGCTCCCAGCAGACAAGCAGCCCAAAATATCCTCCTGAAAACATTCTTCTCGGCGAGAAAACGAACGCCATGGAGGGTTGTGCAGTGTGCTAATTCTCTCAAGCTTTCAGGCTTCTCTTTCAACATTTCCTCGTTATTTGACATTTTTGAGGTCAGTATTTTGGAAAAGCTTCTGCCAACCTTTTGAAAAATGAATCTAGTGCTTCTTGTAATCGAAAAAAATGCCGAATACAAAAACCCGAAACACAATTACAGTTTGTATTACATGATGTGAATTGAAGTCTTTGCTTGCTAGTCATTGGCTACTCTCTTAATAGTGACACAGCAAACAATTAAGTTGCATGCAGTTTTGGCAATCAAATTGTCAGTTTTTACCAGCTTTTAAAATCAGAAAGAATAAGAATGTTTTCACTTCCTTAGGATCACTAATAAAAATAAAACCGCAAAAGCATTTACTTGGAAAAACTTCTCACGATCTTGGCAAAAAAGTTTTGTGCATGCACAAAAACAAAAAAAACAAAAAAACAAAAAAAAATCAAAATCAAAATCAAAATCAAAATTAATCAAAATTAAAAAGATTCAATCCATATTCCAACCCCAAAATACAATGAATAGATTAAAATGAAAACAAAATGATTTGCTACAAATAATTTTTATCAAGTAACATAACTTGCAATCTCGTAAATCTTTATTCATGTGAGACTTGTTATAAGTTTAATTAGACCATATGTTTGCGCTAAAGTTGTTTGAAAAGATCCCAGCAAGATAGGACAAACATAACAAACAAGAAAACTCAAGAGAATAGGAATTTATTCATTTATCTAACTTTGCATTGAGTTCCGAAATACGCTCGTCGCTCCGGGGAAAGAAAAGAAAAGGGATAGGAATACTTGTTCTGAGGCAGGGAAACTGCAACAGCTAAGTCCAATTATTGCGGACCCTTATCAAAATAATAAAGTCAGTGTCTTGGCATTACATTTAGGAGCAGAACGTTGCGTCAAAACGACTCAAGCTTACCCCCTAGATTCCATTAATGGTTTCAATATTTTAATATTCAACAATTATTCGCCGAAGGCGAAGAGATTATCGGTGGAATATTTACCGCGAGTAAATATCACCATAATCACTGAGCCTTCAATAATTGTTTTAGCATAATTTTAGACTTGAATATCATAGACTATCAGAGAAAAGTCAAAATTCACGATTACAAAAACGTTTTAGTAGGACGTTACTAAAACAGGGAATGGAGAATAGTGACTGGGATGAGCGATCAGCGGTATTACCCTTAAAAAGTGTCATGGCGCTTGCAATCTAGCTTTTTTTATAATGAAAAAATTGCCAAATATTCCACGGCAGTGGTTCGTAATCGTACTAAAAATGTTCCATTCTCCATTCCCTGTTTTAGTAACGATAGTTGGCTGACAGTAATATATTCCAAATTCTAGTGTCCCTAATCATGCATGATTTCTGATAAGTTGATGTTTTACAAAAAGGTTGGTAGAATTTGGTGTCACTGGAACAGATGGTAATGCTCTAACAGTTTCTGGTTTTGATGCGCATACTTTGAGAATATAAGGAATTTTCCATTTCCAGAATATTCATAATTCCTTCTGTTTTAGGGATTGTTATTTTTTGCTATTTGTTGGATTGGAATAGCAACACTCAGTCTTGAGTGAACAAGTGAACAATGGACTAAAAGTTAATTCCTTTAGAGTGATTTATTATTACTGTGCAAGAATGGCGAAACTAACAGTTGGTATGACCACAAGCCATAATGGGCATTATAAATCTACAAAATATTTAACTATAGCTATACTGGTTTTGATTACATAGTGATTTCAAAAATATCAAATGTTATATCTAAATAACCCTTCGGCTGAATATACAAGATAATCGGCCGTTTACGATACAATCGGGACGATCAACAAAAAGCGTTGCGTTATGCGTTACGTTGATTTACATTACTACTTATCTTGACCTTCAAGGGTCACACGAATTTAAGCGAGTAGTTAGTTGATCAATATACATAAGGAATTATATTGTTTGCGTAACATGAAAATTCTGTTATATAAAATCTACGTATTGCATAATATGCGAATATAAAGAGTCCATCTGCGTTCGATCACTATGCCAGTTAGTCTCCATCGCATTCGTTTTTAGAGTCGGTCGTCACGCGATGCTCCCTCCCCACGACCGACACTAAAAATGGATGCGAGGGAGACTATATGCCAGTCTATTTGTAAAGAAACAATAACTGATCTTTTCTTGTTCCAAAACGCTTTCCATCTTTGACCATAGAGGATTCTCGAATCAATTCTAGCGTTTCTTTTGTTTTCTTTTTATCTGCCGTCTTACGGAACTCTTGGACATAAGTAAGAAAATCTAGCAAAAGATTCCCTTCGATTGAATTCTCGTCAAAAACGTCCGTCACATCGACGTTGTATTCTTGGTTAAAGAGTTCGTACTTCCAGCCACATTTGTCAGCAATTGCTACAATATCATCAGCAGTTAACCAGCATTCATTAGTTGAGTGCCCTCCATGCCACACGTGGCCCTGCATCTTGCAGCAGTCATACAGCAAATCTTTGCCAACCACGAAGCAAGTAATTATTCCGTTTGGCTTCAATTCTTCCTCGAAGCAAAGTCCAAGGGTTTTCTTGACATCCACATAGCTAGTAGAGTGGATGAAATGAATCACGTCAAACTTGATCTCATCGCTTTTAGTTTCTTTGTACCGTTCAAATGTCATTTCGCAAAGATCGAATTCCGTGTCTCCGTGGCTCGAACTTTGAATAACTGCTTCTTTGTATAGGCTCATCGAAGCTGCACTTGGTTCCACCGCTCGGTTAAAAATTTTCACACGATGATTTCAAAATCGGTTTTTCCGGTTCCGCTTCCAATACTTAAGATACGAAATTGATTTTCAGGCTTGTGTTTCTTGACCATATCTTCAATCATGGGCGGAAGATGGAGGTTAAGAAATTCGTTATTATTCTTAAGGTTTCCTGATTTTTGGCGATGCACTTCCAAGCTTCTAACATAGTGATCTTTGCCATTAATAGAGAACGTTCCTTCCATTATTGAAGCGACGAAATGTTCACGATGAATTGTTCACGTTTCGTGACGACACTAAGAACGGCTGCGGATTTGTGTTCCCCCGAGTTATGTGTTCCCCCCTCCCCTCCCTTTGAAACATCTTTTGACACACGACTCTCTCCCCCAGGCCAAGGACATATCTCTATCGTACATCTCTATCGTACATCGTATAACTGCGTGATCCTCTACTGCTGTTGCTATTTTGGGAGATAAAATTTCATTTTCCGAATTTAATAAATCTTCTCCTTGGTCTCGTGGTAATATTCATATGCAAAATCTCTTTGATGTATATCTAGCCCTACATGGCCGCCAAAAACAGATGAATGACACTCCTCAAAGACCCTCTGCTTCTCTTCACGTCCTCTGATTACCACTCTCTTTTCCCCTCCTTTTTCTACGTACCATACTACGCGATGCTAGTGAGTTTCTTCGTGCCCAATTATTTCGAGCGAGAACTTCACAAAATCAGTAGGATGTTCCTTTCGGGATAAATAGTTAAAAAGATTATCATACTGTGAAGCTTCCATGATTTTTTAAAATCTTTCGTTGAATTTAGATTTGAAGAAAATTCTAAGATTTAACCGGTTTGTAAACCAAAAACCAATCATTTATAGAGCATCCTTGACCTGGGGGAGAGAATCGTGTCAAAAGATGTTTCATAGGGAGGGGAGGGGGGAACACAAAACACTAGTGTCCAGTGTTCGGGGGAACACATAACTCGGGGGAACACAAATCCCTGTGACACCGCTACGCTAGTCTCCCCCACAGCCGCTTTCAGTGTCGTCACGCAACGCTTTCTCCCCTGAGTAGCTCAGGGAAAAAGCGTTGCGTGACGACACTGAAAGCGGCTGTGGGGGAGACTACCGCTACGCAGGCTAGCATCGGAATTAGTGTCGTCACGCCTAAGTAGGGGAGTAAGTGTTGCGTGACGATGCTAATAGCGGCTAAGGCGAAGTGATTATCGGGGAATATTTACCGAGACGCGAGTCTTCGAGCGGCGAGGTAAATATTCCCCAATAATCACTGAGCCTGAGGCAAATAATTGCTTTAGCATAAATACACAGGTGATTCTTTCAAAAAATAAAAAAGAAGATAAAAGGCATTTTTTCCGGTAACAGCAACAAAGCGGCTGGCCGCCATTTTGGATTTTCTCTCGAGGTGATTATCGTGTGATAGTGTGAGTTTCTTGACCAATCAGCGCGCGAGATTTTCTATAATCACCTGCGTATTCTTACTAATCCTATTTTATAAGCCTTTTCACAGTTTAAGAATCGATTCCACTGCGCATGCGATTTTATCCCGAATTTCTACATTCTTTTGTTTAAACCTTCTTTGTTCTTAATTAAACAAAAGAAGGTGAGAAATTCGGGATAAAATCGCATGCGCAGTGGAATCGATTCTTAAACTATGAAAAGGCTTATTAGACCTAGATAAACAAAACTTTTGTACAGCGGTATCTACATTAAGACAAAATGGCGGACGTTTTATATTCAGGAGAACCTCAAATGTCTCTTATTTTTAACGCATTATCGAGTAAAAAAGGCTTTTACACTCTGCTATAGCCCATAAAAAAGCATAATAAGCTAAAGAGAAACAAATATATTATGGAAAAGACCGAAAAACATCGCGAGAGCAGTTTTACACCGACTGTAAAACATGAAGAAAAAGACAAGGTTGGAATGTTAAACGCTTGAATTTATAATAATAATAATAATAATGATAATAAATTTATCCAGGAGACCTACTCGCAAAAGCGATTTTCAGTAGGGTCCTGTCCTATGGTCCTTATATTAAAGCAATGTTTTTTAACGTTATATTAATTTTCTTAAATAAGTTTCTTTTGTATTTATGGAAGGATGAAAAGACTAATGTTAGTTCTACAGCTATTGTGAAGTATGAAGCCCAGTTACCGGTTCTTCCATACGCTAAACTGCAACAGGTACGTATCAAATATATAAAATTACGTATAAAACTAATATTTCATTCATCAAATAATCTTACAAAGCTGTTAAATTTAAAGTCGAGGTATTTGAAACAAAAATCATAGGGAAAAAAATTATATTTAAAATACATATTATTGACAGAGAAATTTAAAACAAGATAAAAACGAGTTTAAATTTAACTTTTTGTTAGAGGGCAAACAATATATCCGTGAAACACTAATTACTAAATTCTTCAAAATAGTGTTACAAAAGAAAACAATAGAGTTAGCATAAAATAGTGTAAGTTAGTATTACTAATATTTCACGGATATATTGTTTGCACTCTATTCTAATTTTTTTAAATTTTAACTTATTTTTTCCTTTTCAAAGCTATTTAGACAATTTTTTTTGTATGATATTGTTAATTTTATCTATTTAAATCTATTATTGTTCTATGTAGGATACTGATCTGAATATTGCCCCTGCAAACTGGCTTAGAGACGGCAGGTTTTCAAATACGTTTCCCACCAACAGGAATCCACTTGAATTTTCAAGGTATTAAAAAGAAATTATTTGCTAATATTCACAGATATATTTAGTCATGATAAGAGCATCAGGTTCAAGACCAGGTGGTCGGCGGTGGACTAGTCGTTTATGTCAAAGATAACTACAAAGCTTCCACCATAGAGCATATATCAACAGTATCCGAAACGAACTTCCAACAACTCTGGCTAAAATTACAATGCAAGAAACTTAAATCATTTGTGCTATGCACAGTCTACAGGCCTCCTAGTACACCGATCAGCTTCCTCGAAGACTTGACCACAACTTTCATAGACTCCCAACTACTGGGACTTGACACAATAATAATTGGAGATACAAATACGAACATGCTGGGAGACTGCCCCGATGGCCGTGCTTTAACTAACTTCTGTTCTACTTTCAATTTACTTCAACTTGTAAAGGAACCCACAAGAATCACTGACACATCACAAACTTTAATAGATGTAGCCCTGACAACTAACAAGAACATTATTGATGTTTGCGAAGTCAAAACCTCAACAATTAGCGATCATAACTTAATATTGTTGACTCTCACATTGAAGGCACCAAAACCACGGGATTCATATATCACGACAAGAAGCTACAAAAATTACAATCCACATAAATTCGTCCAAGACTTGGCTAAGGTTCCTTTTCATGTTGTTAATATTTTCAACGATTTTGATGACCAAATTGATTCATTCAATTGCTTATTCTCTGGGGTTCTCAATGAACATGCACCTATTAAGGTGACAAAAATAAAATCAAGACCAAACCCCTACATTACACCTGAAATACGTCAGCTCATGAAAACACGCAATCAATGGCACAAAAGTGCAATCAAGACAAAGGATAAACTACACTGGAATGCATACCGCTTCTTTAGACAGGAAGTCAAGCGGGAAATCCGTATCGCCGAAAAACAACATGTACGTTCCGAACTTCAAAAGAGTAAAGGAAATACAAACTCAATTTGGAAGGTTATAAATCGCTGCCTTCCCAGAGAAAGACCCCTTTTGGCTTCAACTGAAGACCCTGCCATCCAGGCTAACAAGTTCAACGAGTACTACACCACTGTTGGCCAGTCTACAGCTGCCAAAGCGAAAGCTCTCTCAAAAGAACATAATCTCGGTGTCCCCGATACACTGCCTATACCTGCTTTAAACTTCAGTATCAACCTTACTTCACAGTTTGACTTCAGACCAGTTAAAGAGAAGACGTTTTGAATATCATCACCGCTATGCCCTCAAATAAAGCTCCAGGAATAGACAGAATATCCGCAAGAGTCCTGAAAGACAGCTTACCAGCGATGCTTCCAGTAATTACCACCTTAATCAACAATTCGTTCAATACAAGTACTTTTCCACAGTCGTGGAAACTAGCCGAAGTTATTCCTTGTCCAAAATCTGAAGACTCAGATGATCCATCCAAAACGCGCCCAATATCTTTACTACCAATCATGTCTAAAGTCTGTGAAAGAGCCGCACACTCACAACTCACCGAGTTCTTAGAAGAAAACCAAATAATATCCCATCTTCAGAGTGGCAACAGAAAACACCATTCCACTGAAACTGCCCTCCTCTACTTTACAGATGAAATTTTAAAAAACATGGATGATAAAAAGGTGTCAATCATTGCACTACTAGACATGTCAAAAGCCTTTGATAGTATTCGACACGACATTCTCCTGTCAAAGCTTCAAAGTATGGGAACTTCTAACACTGCTATGGCATGGTTTGAGAGCTACTTGTCCCATCGGAAACAAGTGGTGAGGATAGACAATACTTTATCTGACGCTCGCTCTCTTATCTTTGGCGTACCTCAAGGGACAATTCTCTCACCAGTTCTGTTTACTCTATATGTCAATGAGCTTCTATCTATCCCAAAGCATTGTCAAACTGTTTTTTTAAACTAAATAGAATCAATAGAATTAAACACTTATTAGACAGAAAGACAATATTATTACTCGTGAACTCATTTATATTTACTAAATTATTCTATTGCTCTACAATATGGAGCAATACCACTAGGGCAAATAAAGCCAAACTGCAACTGGTGCAAAATTACGCGGCAAGGATAGTCCTTGGCCTCAGGAAATATGATCACATATCCAAAGGGATTAAGTCTCTTAAGTGGCTTAATATAGAAGATAAGTTATTTTTCAATGATTGTGTAATGGTACATAAATGCCTTCACAATCAAACACCTAATTACCTCACTCAGAAGTTTATATATAGATCTCAAATCCACACTAGATCGACCAGATTCAATGGGGATCTGCATCTGCCCAAATGTAGACTAGCTACGGGCCAACGTTCTTTCGCGTTCCGCGGAGCTAAAATTTGGAACGGTCTCCAGAAAGACTTAAAATGTATAAATGACTCTAAAATTTTTAGAAAACGACTTTTTAATTATTTAGTTTCAATAAAGTAGTTTAATTTACATATTGATTATAATTGTATATACTTATATTTATATTCTTATATTTTATATTCTTATAATAGTATCATTTATATTAGTGTTATATTATATTTATCTATATTGTTGCTGAAAAGCCTTGTAAAAAGGAGCCTCAATAAATGTATGTATGTATGTATCCTAGGTTCCCAAGAGATTTCTTCCATGGATTTAAGAGGGTAATTTTCCCGGGGGGGGGGGGGGGGGGTACTCCCCTATATTCGCTATACGGGTACGTGCCACCAAACAGGGTATGGTTTTCTGGAACAGGGTATATGAAATCGCGTTCGCTCTGGAACAGGGTATATGAAATCACACTCTCCTCTCTCTGGAACAGGGTATCCATTTTCGCAATACTGGAACAGGTTAAGATTTTCAGCGATCTTGCTCTTGAACAGGGTATGAATTTCAGCGATTTTACTCTGGAACAGGGTCAGGGTTCAGTGGGCTCCCCCGGGGTAATTTTAATAGAAGGGTGGTAGTCACTCTGGTGATGTCATTACCAACCTCACCTATTTGCCGTTCACTCTCTGACTCTGACCAAAATAATAATGATTATAGCTAGAAGCCATGGAAAAAATATTCTTCTATTGATGGGTTGCAAGCATTCCCAAGAGAGTGGCAGCCATTGTGGTGCCATTAACAAAGGATGCCAATGAGAAATCTTTTGTTAAATGGCACCAACATGGCTGTGATGATATAATGTGCAAACGAAGAAGAATTTTTTATACTTGCTATAAAATTATTGACTTTACGACATGACTTTTAAAAACAAATGAATAATTAATGAGAATCCAATCCATTCTGATATAAGAAATCAGGTCACATGAATATCATGTAAACACCATACCATACAAACTTTACTATGAATATGCTAATTATTAGATGTAATCACACGTGGAATTGCCCTATTTCATGATGATGTCGCGGTTTGTTTACATCAGCTAAAATGATAGAAAATTAGGCCTAAATTTAAGGTTAATTCTATTCTTTCGAGATATTTAGCTTAATATTTAGTTGTTCTTGCCTTCTCCAGTTCATAAACCAAATTTCATTGTGATTTAAGATGTGTTGTTTTCATTCCACCCCCTCCAGCGCCCATGATCCCTAGCATTAAAACAATAGTTTGTTTTGATTTGACGCCATTATGAAATAGGGCAATTATCAAATTAGCATATGTATTGAAAATGTACCAAAGGATAAGGATATCCTACAAATACAACTTGGACACAATTATGTTGTAAACATTTACTTGTCAAACTCATTAATAATTCATGAGAAAAACACAACAGAAATCACGACCGTGAAGAGTGTTGTAAATCTGATACAAAATTATGTTCATTTGCATAAACTTTAAGTTGTATTTTCTTGGCCAGATTCACTTTAATTTTGAAAATTTTAGAGAAACACAAAGGAACTAACCTAGACGTTTGATAAGTCATATACAGTATTCGTGTCCGTGTTGTATCAGATATACAATCACTCAGCTACGCCTCTGATACAACATGACCACTCAAACTGTATATATTACTTATGGTCAATAAGCATGCAGTCATATCATGCTATATAATAAAACATTCAATTGTGTATCATTTCATCACTCAGTTTTGGTATAGCACACACCTTTCTGGATAACATTGGTGATGTTGATGTCATCTCAGATGCAGAGGTAGGTTTAATTTATTGTCCAACATCTTTAACCAGTCTTAGGAGAATTTGTGTTGCCATTAAAATTGCCATATTTTTTTATTTCAGAACATTAAAAAATTATTGAAGATGGCTTACAGGTGAATGAGAAATTTTATCTGTCTATTTAAGCAATTAGACCTGCAGCCTGAAAGGTTTGCGCATCAATAGCCCATGAGATATACACACCCTATGCACACCCTATAGTGGACACCTTGCTGACGTTGAGTCTATTACATATTCCTAGCAAAGCAGAGCTGAGCCTTGTAGTGCACCGAATAGGCAAGACCCTATTACTGGATGATTTGGATTTACCTGCAATATTAGCTTATGTTTCACAGGTCGGTTTGTTCTTCTTTTTTATACTTATTTATAAAATATTTGAAACACAACCCACGAGCTGATTGGCTGGCTACCATGTTTATATCAGAGAACAGAGACACGCTCACTCCTTCAAAAATATTTTATAAAAGCAATATAAAACACTTGCTTATTTTTTTGTATTGTGGTATAAACACCCTAGGAGCTGTAGAGCACTCGAGAAGCAAGAGAAACTCTTGGCTATTCCTTGTGTTCCTAAGCTTGCTTCTCTCGTGCTCTGCAGCTCCCAGAGTGTTTATATCACAGTATAGAGATATGCGCACGTGTTTTATATTCCTTAAATGCTGTTTTGAAGATTTAAGCAAGTAGAGGTGGGGTGGAGTAGGGTGGAGTAGGGTGGAGTAGGGTGGAGTGGGATGGGTTGGGGTATGGTGGGGTGGTGGAGCTGAGATAAAGGCAGAGGAGAGAGAGCAGTGGGATGAAAATGGAAAAAGGAGAGATTATAATTTAAAAAATGAGAATAAAGGTATAAGGAAAAGAAGATGGAAGGATCATTGAATTGAAATGAAAAATGAAGAAAGAAAGAGGTAAAAGGAAGGAAGAGGGAGAAAATGGGAAAAATGAAAGAATAGAGGAAATAGGAAGTAGATGAGAAGAACAAAAAGAAGAAGAGAGAAAGAAAATGAAAAAAGACTGGCCAATGGTAGAGCCCAAATCAAGGCTGAGCTAATGTCTAAAATGTTTCATTATCTTACACCCAGCAGGCTTATGAAAATATTTAGGGAATCATATGCAGCCACTAGTACTTATTATTTACATGAGTTCTTGAAAAACATTTTCAATTATGATGGTGCCAGATCATGGAATTCTTTACCTAGTGATGTATGCAGCTAGTCCCTAGCTTCATTCCAAAACAAACTCTTATCCCTTGGCCTTACATAGATTTTTAACTTGTAAATTAATAAATGCCTTTTATATAATTTATATAATATCATAATTAAGATTTTTATATGCACTCCCATATTGAAAATCAGCTTAATTAGTTGTATATGTTAGCGTGATTAAATACAGTTTGTCTATCTATCTATCTAGCTGAAGAGAACAAATGGGAAAAAGAAAAGAATAAAAGGGGAAGGGAAAAGAAGGATAGGAGAAGAAAATAAGAAAGAGAGAAAGAAAAAGTGGAGGAAAAGTGATCGAAAGCACAGGAAAATGATATGGAAGGGAAGGTGAATGGAAGAAAATGATATGAAAGGGAAGGTGAATGGTAGAAAATGATATGGAAGGGAAGGTGAATGGAAGAAAATGATATGGAAGGGAAGGTGAATGATAGAAAATGATATGGAAGGGAAGGCGAATGGAAGAAAAAGGAGAAGAAGAAGAGAAGATAATAGGACAATAACATGACTTTTGGAGGGCAATTGTTTATTTGTGGCCCGAGTAGAATCATTTGCGCCCGAGCATAGTGAGGGTGTAAGATTAATGTTGCTGCAAGGGCCACAAATGAACAATATGTTAAACCAAAGTCATGTTATTATCATAATTATACAGCTTCTCATTAATCCCATATTTTCATAATAATTGGACAGGTCTTGTTGATATGGGATTAATTAGGCAGCTATATAATTAATAGGTAATGGGATTTCATGCTCCCCAATCAAAAAATAATTAGACTCGAAAAAAAAAAATCCTCGGCCTACGGCCTCATCCAATTTTGGAAGTCCTCAGAATTTTTCTTGCCAATTATTTCTTAATTGGACAGCATGGAGTCCTATAACATATACTTATCATCAATATACTAGGCCAAGTTAAGCAGATTTTCAAAGTTGCTGTACAAGACTTTTGGAGTTGAATCTTTGGCGGGCTGCTTTGTGGCCCGCCAAAATCCATTATTGCTCAAGAGGGCAGTTTGTTGTTTGGCCTTGTATATTGATGATAATAGGAAGTTATACTGTCGTTGAATCAAAATATGATGACCTATTTGGATAACTATTGTTCTGGATTGACTAGCCTCTCATATATGTGAAAATGCTTTGATGCTTTCACCCCAACATAAGGCTAGTCAGTAGCTACTTAGTTCAGAACAATAGCTTCTGGGAGGATTTTTGAGATGAGCCTTGTTAACAGCATGTTTGAAATTTTCCAGACTAAAAACTCCTCAGTAGCTACTTAGTTCAGAACAATAGCTTCTGGGAGGATTTTTGAGATGAGCCTTGTTAACAGCATGTTTGAAATTTTCCAGACTAAAAACTCCTCAGTAGCTACTTAGTTCAGAACAATAGCTTCTGGGAGGATTTTTGAGATGAGCCTTGTTAACAGCATGTTTGAAATTTTCCAGACTAAAAACTCCTCAGTAGCTACTTAGTTCAGAACAATAGCTTCTGGGAGGATTTTTGAGATGAGCCTTTTTAACAGCATGTTTGAAATTTTCCAGACTAAAAACTCCTCAGTAGCTACTTAGTTCAGAACAATAGCTTCTGGGAGGATTTTTGAGATGAGCCTTTTTAACAGCATCTTTTAATTTTACCAGACTAAAAACTCCTCAGGTTTGAGATGGCTTTATGACTTCTACTGTGAACAAAGAGGAATACCAAAGGTAACGATATAGGACTAAAAGGAAGACTACTAACAGATAAATCAATAAACACATTAATGCTCACAAATCCAAAAATGAAAAAACTATACAGTGAACTTGAGAGTTAAAATTTTTGGTCCTTCTAGACAACACCTTAGTTTAGCTTACCAGTTGACTACATCGTATTGTAGGATAGCGATTTTAAAAGAAAGAAGAACAAGGACGAAGCAAAGCAGAAAAACATCTTTTCCAAGTTTCTCCATTACAGGTAAACACTGTTGTTTTTTAGTATAGTTTGATAAATGAGCAGGAGTGTTTTATGGGGTTTAAAAGCACGAGGCATAGCCAAGTGTCTTTAGATGTGATAAAACACTGTCTGTGAGTTCATTGAATGACTTCAAAAATTCATGGATAATTAATGAGCATTTAGGGTCCTTATTCATGACATGCTCTTGTACTCTTTTGGTCCTTTATAAAGATTTCAAAATCTTTATATAAAGATATCCATGTTGAACTATTATCAGGTATAAAGATCCATGCACACGATGGATTTAAAGAACCTGATAGGTTTAAATGCTCATTAATTATTTATGAATTTGTGAAGTACTGTTTAATAAACTCGCAGGAGTGTTTTTACACCTGATAAAACATGATCTGCGAGTTTATTGAACAGCTTAAAAAACTGATGATGTATGCTCTCATATTGTACTAAATGTTTTACAAAATGAACCAAGTTTGATAGAGAAAATCCAAGTTAAAGTTTATGCAAATGAAGACGAATCTATATCAGATATAAAATCACCTTCATGGTCATGATTTCTATTGTGTTTCCTTCATGCATTATTAATGAGTTTTCCAACCTGATTTAAAATTCTGCACACAATTTTTAATATCTTGCACAAAATCGAGTCTAACCCCGAGCAACAGACAACTTGAAACTGGAGTATTTCTGGCTTTTTCAACAGTATTCAACGAAATGAAGAAGAACATGGGGTTAATGGCTCCTTCAGTGATTCTTCACCAACAACTGATTCCAAGCCAAGCCCTATACCAGCAAGACAACCTGGAAAAGAGGAACATCCAACAAGAACAGAGGAAAAGACTACACTGAAAGAAAATGAGAAAAGCCGTGGGAAAGAATCAGAGTCAAAGCCAGCCAGAGAACCTATTCCTCCATCATGCAAGGAAAGATTGAATGTGTTTCCGGCAAATGAAGAAGATGTTTTACCGGAGGTAAAGAAAGGCATCCAAAACCATCTACTTTCCATGGGGATGTTGTAGAACCAGAAAGTGTTCTTACTAAAGTAAATAGGATTTAGCAGTGGCACAGAGCCACAGAGTGGCTCTTCATCCACTGTAATTCCAATTGGAATTTAGAAGTTGATTTTTGAGGACGGAGGAAAACTGGAGAACCCGGATTCCTGGATTTCTTAAGGAAAGTCTGAGGAGGATATATTATGTAGTACCAGTAGCCTGTGTAGTAGTCCTCTTTTCCGCTGCCCTCTTCAAAGCGCTGCTATGCAGCCTGCAGTACCAGAAAATAATCCATGCCTTTCAACGTTGAAGAATAGGCCACTTTAGAAACGAGCAAGAGACTGGGACAGGTTTTGAAATTTAATCTCATTAGAAAAAATCCTTTTGTTATAGAGCATCTCAACATTAGTAAGTCTGGGAAATTTGAACATAATTGGACGAAAAGAACCAGAATGATTGGCTTTCAAGTGTGTCAAAAATTTACAAAGAATGTAAAAAAACTCTGGTTCTTTTTGACAAAATGCGTTCAAATTTCACAGACTTCCGGAAACTATCCATATCTCCCCCATGGAGGGTGGGGTCTGAGGAGGGTATATTGTGTAGTTCCAGAAAATATCCATACCTTCCCCACAGAGGGGGATTGGAAATTCCAAGGGGTGGGGAGGATCTGAGGAGGGTACATTGTGTAGTACCAGAAAAAAACCATACCTCCCCCATGGAGCGGGATTGCAATGTCCAAGGGGTGGGGAGGGTCTGAGGAGGGTATAGACCTGACCACAGGTATTTATTTTCCATTTTTTTTTTTCGTTACTAAAGCCTCATCAGATGTCATCATTTCAAAGAAACATACTGTGGACGTTTGAAGATCTTCACATGTTAGTGGGGTCTAATGTGCCTATATTTGGTGGTGGAAAGTATCCAGCGGTTAGTTTGAGACTTAGGTAGGTATGGAATTGTATATATGTATCCACCTTTTGTTTCTGTAAGTCTATCTATCTTTTACCCACCCACCCATTCATTCTTACACCCATCCCATCCCATTCATTCCATTATATCCCTATTTTCATCCATCTATCCACATTTATCCATCCATCCATCCATCTGTCCGTCCGTCCGTCCGTCCGTCCGTCCATCCATCCATCCCATTCATTCATTTATGTATCTATCTTTCCAATTGTATCTAATCGATCTGCCCACCTATCCACCATCTTATCCTACCCATCCATTCATACCTCTTTCCAATTGTATTTATTCATCCACCTCAATTGTCTATGCTATTCCATCCCATCCTATCCGTCCTTTTCTATCCCATCCCACCCCACCCCACCGCTATGTAGGTACGTAGTATATGACGTCCAATTTAATGATCAATTTGTAGGGACTGTGGAAAGCCAATCAACGTACTGACAGGACTGGACTACTGGTTAGACAACCTAATGTGTAATGTCCCTGAAGTAGCAATGTGTTATCATCTAGATGGACTTGTCCAGGTAACATCAGCTTATGAACGGACGGACGGACGGACGGACGGACGGACGGATGAGGGAGGGAGGGAGGGAGGGAGGGAGGGAGAGAGAGAGAAAGGGAGGGATGAATAACTTGTACCAGCTCACTCAAGTGTATGTTTTTTTTTCATTCCAGTATTATGATTTGTTCAAGACAGAGGAACTTCCTCAGCTCGAAGGAAGCAGTTTTTCACCCAAGGTAAATGAAAAGCCTAACAGATATGGTTGCTTATAATGGGCTTTTTTCAAAAAGAACTTGGATGCCAGACTAAAAAGAAATTACAAAAAAAATCACACTATTTCTTGATGGATTTCGTGACATTGGAATTTGTGACATTTGTATTTTGATGTTAGCCTTGCATTCAAGACAATTTTGAGAAGGTTCCATTTAAGTATTTCATTATTTTGCTTTATTGGTGATGTAAATTTGAGTTGTTTTACTACTGTTTCAGGTCGTGAAGGACATTGCGCAGAACGTGTTGTCGTTCATGAAGTCCAACTGCACCCAGGAAGGACACACGTACTGGCTGTTCAAAGGTATTGCTTGGTTTAAATAAGTCAAAAACTTCTTCGTCTGCTTAGTTGAAACTAATAATATTTTTTCTCTATTTTTTTGGTGAAATTTTCAGCTAGTGACAGTGAAGTAGTGAAACTGTATGATCTAACATCCATCTGTGACCAGGTGAGGTGCTACTGAATCGGTTATGAAGAATGATTTGTAAACATAATGGGTGTGAGCTGATGAGGTTATTTTTTAAATACACAAATCTTGGACCCCGGACTTTAAATGCTCTAATTAGCTATTCCAAGGTCAGGGGGGAAGGGTCAAGTTGGCATTGCAGTGCATGGGGGGAGAGGGGGTCAAGTTGGCATTGCAGTACATTCGGGGGGGGGGGGGGGGGGGGGTGATGGGTCAAGTTGGCATTGCAGTGCATTTGTGGGCTGTTTTAGGGGATATAATTCCACGATGACGTTTATTTTGTCCCCCAAAACATCACATAATGCACTGCAATGCCAACTTGACCCATCACCCCCCCCCCCCCCGAATGTACTGCAATGCCAACTTGACCCAGTTTTTACCTTATCCATGGAATAGATAGGTGATGATAATGTTAATGCTGATAATGATGATTATCATTATGGCAGTGACCACAGAGACGAGGGGATGAAGTAGGGTGTGGCTATAGCCCCCCCCCCACTTTTTTTTTCTTATCCCATGCTACTCCCTTATATTTTCCAATCTTAGCCTGTTTTTAAGGTTTTTCTGCAGTCCTTGTGTGGTGATGACATCGATGTTGATGTTGTTGTCTGATGCTCTGCCAAGTATCTTTTCAGTATGTCAATCTCATTCTGTTTTTGTGTAGAATGCCGAGAAATACCAGAATCCCTTTACTGTTCCTGTGGGCATGTTATTCTACAGGTAAATCATATTGTTTGATATAGGAAACCTTCGAAACCCCAAATGCAAATAAGAAACCCCTTAAATGCCAGTCTTTTACGTGCCCTCCCCCCCTAAATCCCACCAACCCCTCCCCCCATGGCTGTAAAAAATGAATCGGCTCTATATCACTATATCTATTGATCCTTTGGAGATTTGATGCAATTTTGAACATTATAATCCGGGGGGCCTCAGATTTTTAATATCTCGAATGTGGCCGATTTTCAAATAATTTACAGCCCTGATATACCTTTTATAAGTTACTTTCTTGAGTTTCATAACATATCCTATTTAGAATAACAGTTGAGTTGTCTGTTACAGAGTCGCTAAGAACATGATGAAGCAAGACTCACTAGATGCAGGGTACGTGAGTACGAAAATCATTGGATGACTGAAAAATTGGTTTTCAACATGCCCAAATTTTATTATTAGTTTCATGCTTTTAGTTACATGCGCAAAACAAGGGAATTACCTTAACTATAAGCTACGGACACACGGTGCAACATTGTGCGCAGTGTTGCAGGCAATCGATGTTGCGAGATATGAGTGGCGTACGCTGCTAACGCGTCGTCTTTCACTACTGTGGTTCCAAAGGTTGGCCGCCGAACGCGGTTGGGATCTTTTGTGTTCTGAGCAGACTTTATTTACTAATAAGGCCTTTGTGGCCTTGCTTCTATTCAATTGTCCCTAGTCCCAACCGCGTTTGGCGGCCATTTATGAGAAAGGTGTATTATAGCAGCACTAGAACGACTAGACACTAAAATGCAGAATATGCATTGAATCTTACCCTTTTATTCGTTTGTTTTTGTTAACAGAGATCAGTCTATTGTCAAGCTTCTCCTAGATAGCTGTATGGGGCTGCTAGATGATCAGCAATTCCCAGAGGTAACTATTGGGCTGCCTGTGGTAAATATGGCCCAATATTATTCAAGAAGCTGGGTATAAGTCAGCTAATAAGTGTCACATTCCAATACGATTTTTTTCTTCAATAAAGTAGACAAGCTAATTCAGTATGAATACTGGCCCCTGTCCACTTTTACCTTCACGTGTCATTCCCTTGTCATTCCCTTGAGAATAAAGGTTCTGACACACGGTGCAACGTTGCATGCAACAGATCTGAAGTTGAATCGCGCTCTACTCTTGCAACATTGCGCGCAAGAATTTCATCATGTGAACATGGCTTCAACATTACATACAACGTTTTGAAATTTCCAGCCAATCAGCTTGCAGCAAATTTAAAACTACTGACCAAACATCTTAACATAGCAGACTGACACAAGCGATATTGCGTGATTTCGTTGCAATGTGTGTCACCCCGATTCAAATTTGTTGCTTGCAATGTTGTGTGCAATGCTGCACCGTGTGTCAGCACCATAAGATTCTTCGTTTGAGTTGTATCCATATTCATATCTTTTCATGCGCAACCGTTAAACAAAGAAACGATATTCCAGGGAATGACACGTCGTCTGTAATTGGAAAACATTCACTAATACACACTACCATTTCATTCACTAGAGCAGTTTTCGTATGAGGGATAAAAATATGGTACCGTCTTTAAACCAAGTACATGGTACGACATCAAACCCGCGACTTAACCTTTAGTACTCACAGTGGTAGAAGTTGAACGTTTTACCATTACGCCAACCTTGCTACCCATCATAACATGTTATCGGTTTTTATCTTCAGATCATGACATCAGCGAATATTCTTTTATCAAGCTTGTTTAGTCCCGATAATATACACACCATGTCATCGTTGGATAAGACAAGCGATTCAAAGCACGCTTCGCAGGAAGATCTTTCACCAGAGCGACATGAGATACAGACCGCACCTGTAGATGTTATGGCTCATAGAGGGGTATGATAACAAGAGTATTGGTATAATATGTGGTATAATACCATGCAATGTCAATGACTACCACTACCACTGCTGCTTCTGCTACCACTACCACCACCGCCACCGCCACCACCACCACCACTACCGCTACCACCATCACTACCACTACCACTACCACTACCACCATCACCACCACCACCACCACTACCGCTACCACCATCACTACCGCTACCACTACCACTACCACTACCACTACCGCTACCACCACCACTACCTCTACCACTACCACTACCACTACCACCATCACTACCACCACCACTACCGCTACTGAAAACAAGCTATGCAAGTACAACGGACACTACCATACCTACCTGTCCCTTTCATAATGCAACTGATTGAAGGTGTCTCTTTTTGTTTGTTTCAGTCACTTGAGGTGGGTGAGCTTTCAACCCCAGGGATGTACCAAGATGACATCAGACAGGTATTAACACTCGTTAATAGACCTAATTCGTGGCGATGCAGTGTTTTCTATTACAGACTACGTGTTATTCTCTAGAGTATCATTTCTTTGTGTCTTTGAGAAGACACATGTTGGAACGAAAACGATACGAGTGATTTGGCTTCCTTTTATTTTAAACGACAACACGCTTCTTGCACGATAAGCGACCAATTCCTTCTCACCCTCGCTCCAGGCCCTAACTACTTATTCTACACAGGGTCCCCGGACCTGGCCTAATCTAATACGTACAAACAACACATGAATATGTACAATTCAAACAATCTTTTTATCAAGGGAATGACACGTGGCCTAAAATAGGTAATCATTGCACAACAGCGAATAAGGTCTCATACAGTATTTGATTAGGACTCATTAGAGCGCCCTTCATTCTTCTGCGACCACGTGGGCACGTAGTTTTGTATCTTGGCTATCATCCATCTAAAACCTCGACGATATGAGTCAACGACCAACGACCGAAGCCATAACTCAGAAGTCTGGAGATTACAGGAATATGGAATGACTCTACTGATCTTGTCTGTCATTATTCCTTTAGATTGCCAAGACCATCACCAATAATGTGGAAATAAGGTGTAAAAGGGCGCTCACGTATATTGTAGAGGTAAGATGTAGGAAAAACTCTACATAACTATGATAGGACGTGCGCTTTGAAGTTTAGTCGTTTAGTTTGTTCCCTGATGATGAATCTAAGATCCGAAAGCTCGGAAAATAATAAATATATTTATAAAATAACTGTTATAAATCTTGAATTCTGATTGGTTGGGAGCGCGTGCTTTATAAGAACACACAGCACGCAGCGCCCTTTGCATTTTATAAAAGAAATAAAAAACTTGCTTGCTGTGTGGAGTTATAAAGCACTTGGGGATTGGCAGAACACTTACCCCGCGTGCTTTATAACTGCACACGGTACGCGCGCGCGTTTTATGACTGCACACAGCACGCGCGCGCGTTTTTTATTTCTTCAGTAGAAGAAACAACGACTGAATATTTATTATTATTTAATTATTGGATATTGTTATTCATAACTAGGGACTTCGTTGTCTGAAGCTTGGTCTGGCCACGGACGAAGAAGCAGTTGAAATGGATAGCACAACCAGCAAGGACGATCGTAGTCATGGTAATAATCTACCACAGGGCTCCCATGGCCGACCAGGACCCCAGTCTTTCTCAGTTCGTCGGCTGACTGCTCTAGAACCCGGTTCCTCACGTCCATCGTCGTCACGTAGTTCGGACGAGTGTAATCAAAACCCGTTACTTCTCGTCAAACCGGTTCACTGGAGGGCGCAATCCAAAGGTCTTTTAATAAGAAAGGCAACGTCTGTTTACCACTCAATGGCCTGCTTAGCCAACACGAAGGGGAAATTCGGACGAGCATTAAGATTTTGCAAGCTTTCTCTTGAGTGCCTCGAAGCTTACAAGCCATGTGGGACCAACAAAAGTGAAGAAGACAACGAGTTGATGCGGTCAATACTTTGCGCATGTGCAGACTCCTATTTGATGCTGGCGAAAAGTGGGGAGAATTTAGAGGTTCATCATGATGAATTCCTGCAAAGGTCGCGCGATGATAAAGCTATTTCTGCCGCGACGAAGGAGTTCGTTTGTGATGAAACAGGGATTTTTAAAGTGGAATTTAAATCTGTGGTTGAAGACAACCTCATTACCAGGTATTGTGGTTTGTATTCACTACCTCTCACCTCTGAAGTCTCGGGTTCGACTCTTTGACTCGGCATCACGTAGAGTTTGTTATGTCTCTCCCACGGTTCGAGACTTTTTCTCCCTCCCCAAAACCTAAATTCCAATTCGATCTGTGAGATATCCGTGCTTTTGATCAGCCCAGAGGTTGTTTTTAGGGTTTGATCTGTGAGTTAGCCATGCCCTGACTTAGATCAGTCCAGAGGTTGTTTTAGGGTTTGATCTGTGAGTTAGCCATGCCCTGACTTAGATCAGCCCAGAGGTTGTTTTAGGGTTCTATCTGTGAGTTAGCCATGCCCTGACTTAGTTCAGCCCAGAGGTTGTTTTAGGGTTTGATCTGTGAGTTAGCCGTGCCCTGACTTAGATCAGTCCAGAGGTTGTTTTAGGGTTTGATCTGTGAGTTAGCCGTGCCCTGACTTAGATCAGCCCAGAGGTTGTTTTAGGGTTCTATCTGTGAGTTAGCCATGCCCTGACTTAGATCAGCCCAGAGGTTGTTTTCAGGGTTCTATCTGTGAGATAGCCATGACCTGACATAGATCACCCCAGAGGTTGTTTCAGGGTTCTATCTGTGAGTTAGACATGCCCTGACTTAGATCAGCCCAGAGGTTGTTTCAGGGTTCTATCTCTGAGTTAGCCATGCCCTGACTTAGATCACCCCAGAGGTTGTTTCAGGGTTCTATCTCTGAGTTAGCCATGACCTGACATAGATCACCCCATAGGTTATTTCAGGTCCTTTCAATGGCTTTCCTTCACTGAAACACATGAATATTCTACACAATATTGAGACTTTTTGTTCAAATGTTGTTAACTTTGCTATTACATCTGCTGTTACACATACTTGTCACCTTCTAAGGGCTGCAGGGTCCTTTGTATTAACACAGGGTTTTATTCCTGCAATCTTCAACTATTTATTCAAAGTATTTATTTATTTTTACTTCTAATTTTGAGTTGAAAATAAAAACCTTTGAACCTTTGAACTTTAAGACTAACTCGCGCAAACAAAATGTTAACCTGGAGTTCTTATTTTCTACGTCTGATTTATCCAACAGTGCTGACTTCTACACAGCTGCGCTAGACATAACGGGCAAACAAACCAAAGAAGAAGAGTACATTAGTTTGGCTCGTCGCGTCGGCAACGTCAAGAACGAGTTGGGTGTTTTCTTCATGAATCGTGCCGCGATGATGGTAGGAAATGGCGAAGGACTTGCCAAGCAGAGAGACATGTGGAAGAAGAGTTTCCTCTTCTTTGAGAGTGGTGTTAAAGCTTTTGAAACTATTAATGACAAGTAGGTCATTTGCATAACGGTTACTCATTCTTCCAAGAAAATAAGATTCTCTTCATGTATTATGCATGATGCATGCAGGGATGGGTGCATTCTGGTCTAGCTTGGGTACAAACATCTTTTGCTTATCATGCCTTATATGGTGTTGATCAAAGCTAGACCTGGGATAAGGAACAAGGTGCATCCTGGTCTAGCTTGGGTAAAAATAACACCAAATAAGGCATGATGAACGAAAGATGTTTGTACCCTAGCTAGACCAGAATGCACCTTGTTCCCTATCCCTGGTCTAGCTTTGATCAACACCGTATAAGGCATGATGAACAAAAGATGTTTGTACCCAAGCTAGACCAGAATGTACCTTATTCACTTATGTTAGTCAAATTGATTTGCTTGTGGAGGTCAGTCGAGTCAGCTAAAAGACAAGACCTTCACCCAGTCCAGTAATATGAATTTATCCAGTCCCCAACATAATATTAATGTTGTCTTTTCTTTAATTAGAGCCAACCTAGCACTGTTGCATTCCAATACCGGACGCTTAATGAGGTTGTGCGCGCAAGCGGTACGGACAGACAGACCTTCACAGGCCGAGTTCTCTTCAGAAGAAAAGACCTTCTATAAACAGGTGAAAACTTTGTAAATTTATACCTCATAAAAAAAAACCAAGGAGATGAAAAGTCCTAAATTTGTGCCGATTGATATATGGGCTATTTTCACGAATCGTACAATCCTTTAAAGTGACTACCTATTTTTGAACGTTCGATTTGAGCCCACGATGTGCGCGCGCTCAAAAACCGCGGAGAACCATACGCGTTTTGAGTTTCAACAGAGCAAAACCCTCAAATTTTGCACGGGAGACCCAATTTTTCTTTCCAGATTTGGAATCAGCAATAAAATTCAATTCGGAAAATCAAAGTTTTAAAAATGTTTAAGATTTTTTCCAAAAGTAGGCAGTCACATTAAACAATTTTGACTATCTTACTTATGTATATTGAAGAAATAGAAAACGCGCGCGCGTTCTGTGTGCAGTTATAAAGCACGCGGGGGTTGGCAAAACACGAGAGAATCCTAAGCCAGGAGAAGCATGGCATATAACGGAGTGTTTCTCGACACTTCTCCCGTGTTCTTCCAATCCCTAAGTGCTTTATAACTGCACACAGCACGGCAAGCAAGTTTTTTATTTCTTTCATAAAATACAAATGTCATTTTTAATCTGCGCTTTATAAATGTAATTTATTTATTATTATTATTTTTGAATTTTTTTTACAAATGTCGTTATTTTGAATAGGGATGACGCAACTGAAAGTGCGCGCGCGTGTTGTGTGCTTCCCCTCTGCCCCCTGTGTAGTTACATTGTGGGTAGCATGTGTGCAGATCTCGCACCCCTCCCCCTCCCCCCTCAGGAAAGTCTTACCAGTTTACGGATAACTTGATATTACACTACAGGCTATCGAGTTTTACAACCGAGCTCTGCAGAGTTTAGCCGAGAGGAAAGTATGTGCCGAGGTCTGGGACGCAGTCACGTGGGAATTATCTGGCGCATACTTCACCATGGCAACATTACTGCAAGATTATCCGCCTTTGTCGGTCCTGTCTCAGCAAGAGGTAAAGACGTCTCATTTTAACCTTTAAATTATTTAAATCTGTATATTGGGGGGTGGGGTAGGTATAACTTGCTGTTGACATTTTCCCCGACCCACACCCCTCCCCCTGACATATTTTAGGAAAATCCATAGACCGATATTTTCTTGGATTAAAGGTCGAGAAAGAGATAACAGAAATGATGATGAAGGCTTTGAAGTTATGCGAGCCCACAGGCAAAGGGTCAGTGGTAAACATTCGTCCTCAGTCTCCTGAAGATCTTGACAGAAGGCTTGGTTCCATTCATCATAGATTGGCTTCTCTTTATCATAATGCCTACAGAAACGAGGTGAGGTTTTAGTTTTCTATTCATTATTTTGTTTAAGTATTCAGTAAGCCTAACTTATACAGATTTACTGAGTGAAATGACGATGGTGATGATGATGACGGGGATGATGATGGTGATAATGGTGATGGTGGTGATAATGATGGTGATAATGGTGATGATGGTGATGATGGTGGTGATGATGGTGGTGATGATGGTGGTGATGATGGTGGTGATGATGGTGGTGATGATGATGGTGATAATGATGGTGATAATGATGGTGATGATGGTGATGATGATTGTGATGATGACGATGATGATGATGATGATGACGATGATGATGATGATGATGGTAATGGTGACGATGACGATGGTAATGATGATATTGATGGTAATGATGATAACGACAATAATGATGATGATGATGATGATGATAAGGATGATGATGATGATGTTGAAGACTATGATCATAATGACAATGTGAATGATGGTGATGGTTATGACGATGATGTATGATGTATGATGTTGATAGCGATGAGGATGTAATGATGATGTTAAAGATAATGATGGTGATGATGATGATGATGATAATAATGATGATGATTATGATTATGATTATGATGGTGAAGGAATTCTTTTCATTTGCTTCGCCTAGTCATCCTGGGAATGAGAAGAAAACAATTGGGCATCTGTTCCTTTTCTGAGTCGCTAAGTTCAATGTTTATTTTCTCTTTGGGGATAGATAGTCATCCTTTCCTGGGCTTACTAGAATATCCTAGTGATTCCCTAAGAGAAGGGGGCTGGATTTTATATGACTGCTGGGAAAATGATCTCATTTATAATTCTCAAAATATATGAAAATGGTTCAACATTGCGTCCAAAGTTTTCTGACATCTTTCTAATCTTTATCACTTGCCAAGACTGGGTCATGGAATCTTATTCGAAAACTTATCTTTATGTTTCACTTAGACCCTAGACCAAGACAGAAAGAAGGTACGCTCTCTGGCAGAACTACACTACTCCAAGGCTTGCACTTATTTAAAAGCCAGTACTTTCCCATGCGAATGGATTAGAATTCACCTTGAACGCGTAGCACTTTGTGAACATCAGGTCTCTCTTCACGGTAGTGGCTCTGCTGCTTCGGTCAAAATTCTACAGACTGCTCTTGATTTTGTTCTCGAATCTAGAAAAGCGCTAGAAGTTTTGACTGCCAGAAAGGGAGAGAATTTTGAGAAGAATATCGAAGGGAAGAAATTCGTGAACGTCAGTGAAAATGATGAAGAAAATTCAGCATTGATTGAGAGTGAAGCTCGATTAAAAGGATTAGAAAATGAAAAAAATTGTATCGAAAAGATAAAACATTCTGAAGACGAAGCGGCAAACGTTGTAATGGAAGAAGAACAAAAGAAAAATAGGAGAAGAAATTCTAAAGCAGAGAAGAGTACGACAGACGTTGACGAAAGACGAAAGCCAGGCGAAGAAAATACAACGGTTTTAAATACCGATAAAAACTCTCAAGAATTGAGTTCGGAATACCTAAATGAGCTGAAAATCCTTATTCCAATCCTAGAGGGAAGACTTAACTACGTACTGAAAGAAATAGTGAAGTTTTGGAACACTAAGAAGGGAAAAAATAAAGAGTTAAACGTTCACGAACTGGAAAGAGCAAAGCGAATGTATTCCATGGCTCTGAGGGAAAGCGTTGGGAAAAACGAAGAAGGAAACTATGTAGAAAAGGGAATAAAACTGGTGCAAACACTGGAGAAAATTGAGAAAATCAAATTGGAGGCTCAATAACAATGTTCAAGAAACCTCACGACTCTCAAGGAATGTTTATTAGAATTTTTTGGCAGCATTTTCGGCTGAACTGTGGTAGAAAATATGTTGGCGTACAGCACGTTTGCAGTAGCGCTGACATTGAACTGGCTTCCTTGAAAAGCCGAAGAGCTAGGAGTTTGCTGCTCTCTAAATTTTTTTCCGATTTTTTTTGAGACAATAATGTTGAGTTGGCACACGGACAATTTTAATGTTTTTATTATTCTCAGCAATTACAATTTCCTGCTTCAAGATGACGAGGAACAATTATTAATGACAAAACTGTTTGGTTGTAACAAGAGAATATATTTACATTCGTTTGTTGTAAGGCCCTGGCTAAACGAGGAAACATGTTTCCCTAAATGTTTCCTAAGGTGGCAAAACTGTCAGGAAACATCGGGAAACAATGTTTCCATGCGTCTTGGAAACATGAAATGCTTCTGCCGCACAGCAAAAACATTTTTTGCGTTTTGGAAGCAAAATTTGTTGCACGCAGCAATGTTTCGCATGTGGCTAAACTGGGAAACATCGAGGAAAACATGCGCGCAGAAAACATGTTTCTGTCTTCCCTGGGCACAGAATACGAACGAATTTCTTCGTGGCATGGGTGCCGTAGTGGTTTACTGCTCGCCTCTCACCGTCGTGGTCCGGATTCCAGCCCAGGCTCGGACTGGATCATATATGAGTTGAATTCGTTTAATGCAGTGTTCGATCCCTTGCCACGAGGGTTTTCTCTGGGATCTCCAGTTTCCTCCCTCCGTAAAAAGCAACATGTGAGTTGAGTGTTGTATGTTGTAAATATAGAATGTAGTGGTAGTGCATGGGAAGGGAGCCTCACGAAAGAGCCCCGTACGGGAAGTGATGGTTGTAAAACACAGACTGCCGGAAATGCGTCAGTTTTTTTGACGATTTCTCAACTAAAATGAATACGACGTTTGCATAATGGTGTCATTTGACTCCTACTACCATAATGCTTAGCGAATTTTCTTTCTTATTTAAATTTGCATTCCCTCATGGGAATAGTATGACAGTTGGTGCTAATTAACTGAACAAGGGAAAGTGTGCAAGGAAGTTTGGTAGTTGAAGTCGATGACAAAGTCCTATTCTAATCTTAATGAAACATTAATGATAAAAAGGTAAATTTAACACCTTGAAAAGATGTAAAAACTTACTGACGTTTCGGACGCTAGTCCTTCGTATTCTACTCCGACGAAGGACTAGCGTCCGAAACGTCGTTAAGTTTTTTCATCTTTTCACAGTGTATAATTTACCCTTTTA
Organism: Actinia tenebrosa; assembly: GCF_029948245.1. Taxonomy (NCBI): domain Eukaryota; kingdom Metazoa; phylum Cnidaria; class Anthozoa; order Actiniaria; family Actiniidae; genus Actinia; species Actinia tenebrosa. Next base: position 7,221,296 of record NW_028292572.1, on the reverse strand, counting down.
TCATTACTGTTTCATTAGAAACACCGACGCAGCTCACACTGGTGTTTAGCTAGTTATCTCTTCTAATCTTAATGAAAGGGGTTTATCTATGAGAAGCGTCCAGCGAATCTAGATGAAAAGGAATATAAATGAATGAATGAATTAAAGAAAGAATGAATGGAATATAACGCCTGAAGATAGTTCAAGCCCGCGATGCTAACTGCTACCATAGTTCCCAGTCCCTCTCGTCCCAGCCAGGGAAGGTTTCAAAATGGCGGAAGAGGGTTCATCATCTGAAGTCGATGTCTTGGAGAGTCTAAAATCAGAGCTAATACTAGACTACTGCTCTTATAAACTATGGAATGAGTTCAAGAGAAGTTCACAGATGACCAAAGGCTTGTTAAAAATCCTTAAAGGTTAGAAAATATAGACAAAATTTCAGTTTGTTTTAGTAAATGGGGAATGTTTTTAGCGCCAAATTCAAAGCGTTGGGAAGCGTTGTGTTGACAGACCAACGATTTGATTTGGTTTTCGTTGTTTAACCTACTGTTCTTGTCGCTTTTAACAAAATCGTGGATGCTCATTACATTGGAGGTTAAAATTAGATGGTTTTCATGGTACGTAGCCTTGTTGCAGAGCAAAACAATACGAAAAAATTTCCTTGCAAAAAAATCGATTTTCCTTTCACATACCACCAGTTATCTATTGAAGTGTTTATCAAGCATATCGTTCTACAGGCATGCATTTTTTAGCACAGAAAAGTTAAGAAATGGTTCAGATAAAAGTAATCTAATATATCAACTTTATGCAGAAAAAAATCAACTCCTAAATTCCTATTCGATCACTGAATGAGGGCCACAGGTTTGTTAGCTTCTCGCTATTACCACCATTTGCATTGCTGCGTGGCCACCCCAAACAAAAATCGTGATGTGCACTTTGCAATAGACTGCTGTCAATCAAACACATTGGCATGTTTTACACGCTTGTGTGATTCAATAGGCGCCAAAACTTGTCGATTGTGTACAAGTATTATGAGCCACACTCACTGGGCCTATCCGGGCAGATCCAAATGCATGTGAATGACGGCAGTCTATTACACGTCATTCTTTGTCTGGGGTGGGCGCGTAGCAATGCAAATGGCGGTAAGTGCTACCCTTGTAAAAAAGGTCAGTTTTTTAGTGCACACAACATTGTTCTTGCTCTCTCAAGAATTAGCGTGGAACTTGTTTAAGTGGAAGACAATCTACATGTAGCAAATCTTACCACGAACTTAACTTACACATTGTGATTGGCTGAATTACTGGGAGACAAAGGAATGTCATGGCTTGTCAAACCGACTGCATGTGCTGTAAGTCAGTGCCATACATTTCGTTAACCAATCTTATGGGAAGCCATTTCAATGTTACAACATGTCGTACCATGTACATGCTGTAAGTCATTACTGTATGTTTCCCACTCATACGAAAGCCATTCTTATAGGAAGCTATTTCAATGTTACAACATGTCATTCTTATAGGAAGCTATTTTAATGTTACAACATGTTGTACCATGTGCATGCTGTAAATCATTACCGTACATTTCCCACTCATACGAAAACCATTCTTATGGGAAGCCATTTCAATGTTACAACATGTCATACCATGTACATGCTATAAGTCATTACTGTATGCTTCCCACTCATACGAAAACCATTCTTATAGGAAGCCATTTCAATGTTACAGCATGTCATACCAGGTACTTGTTATAAGTCATTAGCGTACATTTCTCACTCATATGATAACCACTTTGATGTTACGGCATGCTGTAATGTGTACATGCTGTAAGGCATTACCATATGTTACCAACTCATATAATATCCATTCTTATGGGAAGCCATTTCAATGTACATGTAACAGCATGTCGTACGTACTGTCAGTCAGTACCATAGGTTTTCCATATGATAATCATACTCATTGAAAGCCATTTCAGTGTTATAGCATGTTATATTTTGTGTAGTTTCAGAAATTATCCATACTCACCCCACACAGGAATTTTTTTGGAATTTCCAAAGAGTGGGGGGATCAGAGAAAGAACAAAAATTATAGAGTTTGTATGGAAGGAAATTGGAATTTCTGAGGGTAGGGGGTGGGGTCTTTAAAAATCCTCTGTGAGGGGGGTAAGGATAATTTCTGGAACTACACATTATAATATTTGTGTTTTAATTGTAAATCAGTATCATATGTTTCAAACTCCTATAAACCCCACTCTATTGGAAATATTATTTTAAAATAATTGATATGCATGTTGATTTTATGAGAATATAAATTTATTTTATGCTTCAAATCCACAGATGTTTATATATGCAAGGAAAATAATATATTTGATGAAGAACTCAAGAATAAGTTAAACTGCACAAGATTCATATGTGGTTTGTCTGAGGCCAGAGTCCTTACAGATGACGGCAATGTTAAATATAAGGATCTACATCCAAACTGTCTGTCACATGCAGAGGATGTGTTGAAGATGTATCCCTTCTCGGCATCGGAGCAATCTCATTTTAGGAATATGATGAAATTACAGGTAAGAGATTTTTTTGACAGGGATAGCATTCAACAGCCAATGGCTTAAAAAACTGTGGCCAGTGTAGTGATGAGTCAGGGCTAGACTAGGAAGACATTTTCTTCGCACTGTCATTTATTAAGACTAATTCATACATGTGGTGATGCGTGATACAGGGCTCGAAATAGCGGCCTGCCAATGGCCAAATGACAGGCCAAATTTCAGGTTTGGCAGGCAAAAATAACGATGCACTGCCAGATGAATAATAAAATGACATGCAAAATTTACTGGAATGACCTCCTTTTACCCTGCTCCTTTACTTTGGCAGGCTGAAAAAAATTTCTATTTCAAGCCCTGGTGATATTTACATTGTTTGAGATAATCGTGCATTGTAAGCTAATCTGTGATTACTACATCCCTCCCTTCTCCGATGGATACCAAATAAATTATCATATTCATACTAATAATTGGTTATAGGCCCTTTGCAGCTAAGCAATGACGTGCTGATTAATTCACTGAGAGCAAATGAATGAACATTTTGATTCCCATGAGTGAAATATACTGGAGAGCAAGGGCCTACTAATCAGTTCATAGCTTCATTCTAAAAACAACAGTAACTACAGCCAGGGGTTTCATTAAATTTTGAAATGAACACTACAAACGTGAATTGTACTCAAATGTGATCAGCCGGCAAATCTCGCCGGGCTGATGTTTTCCACTCCCCTAGTGATTCCTATCGTATCTTGATTTTTTAGCTCATCGTATCATCATACAGAGCTGGCAAACTAAGCAGAGCAAGGAAGATTTTCCTACAGCTGTACCCCGAAACAACTGAAGCCGATGAAGTAAGCTAGATCCGTGAACCTCTATTTTGTGTAACAATGTGGGGACTCATAGAATAATTTATCATTTGTCACTAGCTAAAAGTTAAAGTTTAAAAAAAAAATCAGAGTCCTTGATAGGAATTGAACCCATGACCTTCGGGAGGGAAGTCAGATGCTCTAACCACTGAGCTACATAAAAGACTCAATGTGGGGACTTGTTTGGGTTCCCTGTGTATCTTGTAACACAGGAAGCCCATGGTTTCATATTCTATTCGGAGTTGCCACTGAAAAGATATCGTTTACATTTATTTTACTTCTGATATAGGAATATCAAGATGAGATTCAAGAGCTTCTTGATTCTGAAAATGAAACCTTGAAACAAAAAATTTTGCTTCGATTCTCTTATGAGAAATTTCTGAGAAATGTTTGTGATTTTCTCACTCCTCTGTGGGAAAAATATGACATACCTCTTCTTGAAAAGGTAAGGAAAAGTAGGTTAGAATATGTACTTATTGACTGAGTGGGAGGGCCATTAGGGAAAATATTTGGCTCGAGGTGATGCTGTACGGATTAAGCGCAAATGACCGAGAGCCAAATATTTTCCCATACGGCCCGACCTTACTCAGTCAATAAGCATTTTATCATATGACCCTAAATAAAAAAGAAATTTTAAAAGTTATAAATTATGTCAATATGGTCCCAGGACTCAAGCAGGGCCGTACGGATTCATACGGCCCTGCTCGCTCAAAGCCGTACGGCCCTGCTCAGGCCATTTTCCCATAGGTTCTTCTAAAAGCGCACGCCCGGGCAGATACGTGTCATATGATAATATGTACTTATTGACTGAGTGGGAGGGCCACATGGGAAAATATTTGACTCAAGGTCATGCTGTGCGAACCAAACGAAGCCACCATATAACCCAATTTTTGTTGAAAAATCCTACTAAAATTGGTAAATACAGAGAGCATAAATGAGAAGGCCAGGAAGGGTTTTTCTGGCCTGCTCACGTCAACCTGTCCGACCCCCATCACATGACATTTTCTAAAGGTTTTATTAAAGCACACAGGGCTGTAAGGGTCATACGACAATATAAATTCCACCAGCCCAATTCTTAAGAAAATGAATGCTCCTAAAAATGAGCACTATGTATGTTTTATATATATATTCATTCATTCTTCTATATACCAGTATTTTAATCTATTCTCCATGAGTCCACCCTTTCGACAACCCATCTATTCACTCACTCATCCATCTATCAACCCATTCATTCGTTTTTTCATTGTCTCCCTTTTTTTCTGTTTAGTTTAAAGGTGAATTGAGTAAAGTGGACGATGGAAGGTATAGCTGCAGTATATGTCTCTCTTTTTAGCAAATTTATGATATAATTATGAATATAAGATGATAATGATTACAATAAAATGATAAAAAGAATATATATAATGATGGTGATGATGGTGAGAGTGATTGTGATGATGATGATGATTATAATGGTGATGATGATTGTGATGATGGTGAGGATGATGTTGAAGGTGGTGATGATGATTGTGATAATGATGGTGATGATGATGGTGACGATATGATGATGGCGATGATGGTGATGATGATGATGATGATGATAGTAATATGATTTGAGAAGAAATATAGTAATTAAGGATTATACATAATTATGAATGATGATGTTGATAAGTTGATGAATGATGATGATGGTGATGAAAGATGATGGCAATGATGAAAGATGGTGATTATGGATAAGGATGAAGAATAATGATGGTGATGGTAATGATAATGATGAAATAGTTATAGCATTTCCTCTTGTTTTTTCCTGTTTAGAATCCCTGGGTTTTTCCTCAAAGCATATCATGACTGTAGTGTCTTTAAGAATGAAGATTGTGAGGCATCCTGGCAATCTATCATTAATGAAACTCACCCAGATATAAAAGCATTTAAAAAGAAACTAAAGAACAAAAAAGAAACTACTACAGACAGTGCAAGTGAAAACAGGAAGGTAAAAGCTACAATAGACCCTTTTCCAGTTCCAAATTACCGCTGTGTTTCTTGATTACGCACTCATTTACTCGGGCTAAGCCTCGATTTTGTGTAGAATATTCACGTTTTCCGGTCAAATTCCGTCAAGTTTCAAAATTTTCGTATTGTTGAACTTGTGCATTCTTTGCTTTACCGTTGGTATTTGCGAGTAATTAGACACTGATTCGAGGCTTAGCCTGAGTAAATGAGTCTGTAATCAAGGAACACAGCGGTAATTTGGAACTCGAAAAGGGTTTATTCAGTCTGATTGGCTGACTAGTAAAAAAATAAGTTAGGTGACCATGGTTGGGCACATCGCACTGTAAGTAACATTGATGATAAACGTCTTTTGATTGTTTGAAACAGAGTGCAATGGATCATGATAGGTCACTATCTTCTGATGTCGACGAGGAGATCATGAAATCCAGACAAATAATTATTAAGCTGACCAAATCATCTAAGCAGCTCAAGTAAGATGACTTGTGTTTGTTCTGGATTAATATTTGTATAATTATAAATTATGAATATTATTATAAATATATACAGTAATGATAAAAAGGTAAATTATACACAGCGAAAAGATGAAAAAACTTACTGATGTTTCGGACACTAGTCTTTTACTCCGACGAAGGACTAGCGTCCGAAACAACAGTAAATTTTTCATCTTTTCACGGTGTATAATTTACCTTTTTATCATTACTGTTTCATTAGAAACACCGGTCAAAAGAAAAAGGCCACAAACCATTTATCAAAAAGGAAATATATTTAAGAATTTTAGACCTGCTACATGAAGGAAGTATTAGAATTAAACATTTTTGGAAAGTTTGGAAGTTCTGAGCAAAATGCGAACGAAGTTATGGCAAAATTTAAATGTTGACATTTATGTGTAATTTTTCTCCGAGGGGTGTTTTCTTATTGTTTTAGCTTCTTATAACTTCCTAAGGATTTGATCTTTTTCTTTCAAACTTTAATGATGCATTATTAACACTTATAGTACACTCAACAAATTACTTGACTCTGATTGGTCGAGAGGAGTACAATTGTAGCATTAATTGTACTCTGTAGGAGTACGGAATTAAGTCGCTATGGCAACATGGCCAAAACAATGTCAAAACAATTATTTTCTATCATTCTGTACTTAAAAAACACATAAATAAAATTTTAAAGCCGTAAGGACTAATCTTTTTTTATGCATTTCAGTTGCGCGATGGACTGAAAATCGGCCGCCAAATAGACAAAGATGAATGGCGTCGCTTCGCATTTTTTACTGAAATTTTGTTGAGTGAACTATAAACAAAAAATCGCACGATCTTCTTGTACAATTTGGAAATTAAAGTGCTACTACGATGAAAATCGCTCAAACTTGGATTCAGCTGAAACTTCCTAAAAATACTCTTTAAAGGTCCAATAATCACTGTATGAAGTGTTTTCTCGATATTCAGTACGAAAGTATGATATTTTTACGATTATTTTTTGGAGTCTGTGACGTCATACACTCAACATCAAACATTGCTACATATATTTCTTTGTATATAAATCCTTAATTTATTTTATTCCTATGAAGCCCAAAGGGTGGCTAATGTGCTTATTTCACATTACTTGTGACTATAATTTATATTTTTGGGTGTTTGGGTATTTCTTTCTCCCTTTACTACTGATATTTTGATCATAAACTACAAAGAAATGTATGGAGCGATGTTCGATGTTGAGTGTATGATGTCACAGACTCCAAAAAATAATCGTAAAAATATCATACTTTCGTCCTGAATATCGAGAAAACACTTCATACAGTGATTGTTGGACCTTTAAAGAGTATTCTTATTTAGTTTCAGCTGAATCCAAGTTTGAGCGATTTTCGTCATAGTAGCACTTTAATAGACACTCCTAATGCTTTGAAAGGTGCAATTACAAGAACTTTCAAAACATTACTCGTGCCTATTAATTTCCTAATTGTACTCAAGATCTTGTGATTTCCTATACTAATATCAATTATTGGATAGCTAATTTTTGCCAAAATGATGAATTAATTGATGATATGTTAATTAGTGTCGGCCATTTATGAAAGTGGTGTATGGGTAGATGATGTCCAGTCTTCCATGGGGTAATTTTATGTTTCTGTACGACATGCTCCACACTCATGATTCTTGTCTTTCAGTGAGTTCGTAAAGAAAAGAAACCAAAGATCTGCTGCCAATGAAGGCAGCGACGATGAAGATGATGATGATGTTACTGATGATAATGAAAATATTAGGTATTGTCTTTATAGCCTGCATAGCAGCACTTTTGAGAGTACTGTCAGATTTGTATACACGGAAACCCCCCCCCCCCCCCCAAAAATCCCAAATTGAGAATTGTTGGGAATTTCCTTGAATTCCCAATTGACCTATAACATTATGACGTCACAGTTTGTTCACATGGGCAAGAATGATAGGAATTTAGGTGAAATTTTCTTTCGTTCAGGATGTTTAGTACAACATTTATCTGTCATCACCTTTCCCCGTCTAATTAACCATTTTTTATTGTGATTTAATTCGTTTTGCTGCTATTTTGCTTCCTCTGGTGACCATGATTCTTAGCGTTAAAACAATAGATTGTTTTGATGTGACGTCATAGTGTTATAGGGCAATTCGAACACCAACGTTGGGATTTATTGTTGGGAATTTCCTTCTAATACCCAATAGAAAAACAAAATTCCCAACAAACTAACATTGTGAATCAGTGCCACGTTCCCACTTTTGTTCTCTCTGGGAATTGGATGGGAATTCGTTGGGAATTCAAGGAAATTCCCAACAAATTTCGGATTTGGGAATCCGGTTTTTTTTCCTGTGATAAGGGGGTCTTACCTATTCACCAGCCATGGTTGATAAAGAAAGGATGAATTAAAAAAATTTAGAAGTTTTTCTTATGTTTTAAGCTCATACATGAAACCAATTTGTGAAATGGATCGTTTTATGAGGGGGTACTATATGAGATGACGTCATTATTTGTATGCAATTTATGATGTCATATTTCATTAAAAAATTAGAAACTTGCGTGCACTTGTTTGGTTTGAACCAAAAGTAAGCTAAATATAGCTAATGATAAAAAGGTAAATTATACACCGTGAAAAGATGAAAAAACTCTGACGAAGGACTAGTGTCCGAATGAAACATTAATGATAAAAGGGTAAATTTAACACTGTGAAAAGATGTAAAAACTTACTGACGTTTCGGACGCTAGTCCTTCGTATCTTACTCTGACGAAGGACTAGCATCCGAAACGTCTGTAAGTTCTTTCATCTTTTAACGGTGTATAATTTACCTTTTTATCATTACTGTTTCATTAGAAACACTGACGCAGCTCACACTAGTTTTTAGCTAGTTATATCTAAATATAGCTAAGTTGAATTGGAACAAAATTAAGCCTCATTTTTAAAAACAGTGAAAATGCCAGGCTACCTAGTCATGTTGAGAATTTAAAATCTAATATTCAACAATATTTGCCGAAGGGGAAGTGAATATCAGGAAATATTTACCGAGACGCGAGATAAATATACCCTGATATTCACTGAGCCTGAGGTGAATAATTTTCTTAGTATTTTTAACATAAGTGAATGTAATAAATAACGGAGAGAGAGGATTTTTTCCATTTTTATTTATCTCTGCAAGCGGCACAGATCAACAAACAATGCGTATGCGCGTGCCTGTTATGTTCACCTGTAGGTGTACATAGCAGCATAAGGCGTAAATTGTGACCAATGAGCGCGCCAGATTTATTACATTCACTTGTGTAAAAATACTAAATGCTAATAGTGCTATTTGACTCAACCAGAACATTATTCAGACATTAAACAATGACACAAATGGTCTCTTGTGTATTTGTCTTTGTATGATGAATGTTCTGGTTGAGTGATAGCAACTATTACTCACTAGATAGTAATATTTGTCAGTATCAACTTTGTTTTTATTTCATGGTTTTACTGCATATGCTCTATAAGGGTTTGGCTCTCTGTCATTGGTCTAGTGACCATTGATTATCATAAATCATTATCATAAATTTATTTCTTTCATCTAAAGGAAACAATCCCCTGCCAAGGAAAGCACCAAGAACAAAAGTCCCATGAAGCGGAGCCCTTTGAAAAGACGATGGAATGACCATCAAAAAGATGCAGAAGTCATTGAATGGTCTCTGTCCGAAGATGAAGAACATCAAACTATCTGTAAGTAGTTCTGCTGTGCCTTGGCTGTACAGGTTGAATACTCTTGTGACAGCATTTTATCTCTATGTAGTTCATGCCTGGGGTTGCAGGTTTGATTCTTGACTGAACCTGTGACAATGTGTAGTTCCAAAAATTATCCTCATCCCCCTCACGGAGGAATTTTTTTAAGATACCCCCCTACCCCCCGGAAATTCCAATTTTCTTCCATACAAACTTTGTAATTTTTGTTCTTTCTCTGACCCCCCTACTCTTTGGAAATTCCAAATTCCTCTGTGGGGTGGGTATGGATGATTTTTGGAACTACACAATGTAAGTCCAGAACTGGGACTTCTACAGTCAAATCTTTGCTTTGCCTGTCATTTTGACCAGCAACTTTTAACCAGCAATGAGGTATAGCTAAGCTAAAACTAATTTGGCCTGTGATGATGACTGGTGACTGATCAGCGATTACCTTAATAAGCTCTGGTCCCTGTGAGGGGAGTAGAGGGTGTACAACGTCATATAATTTTGGGAGCTGCACCTTGGGGGGTACTCCGGGAAAAAAGTACTGGGGATGCTCGTCGGAAATTTTCAAAAAGACCCCTAAAAGATACCAGAAGTCTTTAAAAAAGGGCGTGGCTGAATGATTTTTAACCCCTAAGAGATACCACAACAAATAATATTAAATTTTATATAAAAGCACCTAGGATAAGCCATATCGATGCAGGCTCTCTCCTTTTCCGACACCTTAAGAGATACCAGAAAATGCTGATTTTCAAAATTCGCATTTAACACCCTAAGAGATTAAACCCCCTAGTAAAGGATGAGTGCAAAGCTCCTAATTAGAAGCTACAACACTCTCTTTGATTCCATCTATACTCCTAGTGAAAGCCATGTATTTACGGTAGATGTAATCCTAACATTCTCCTAGTACATGTTCAAATACAAGCCTCTTTCAAAACTGCAACAATTAAAAAAGTTGCTTAAGGCTTCATAGGGGTTCTTAAGCTATACTCCTTATTCTCTACTTTCACATCCCCATAATGCCTTGCGTCTTTGGGGGGTAACCAATCAAAAAACTGTCCCAAATTGAAAGGTTTCTTTTGAATTTATACTATACCTACTTTTATCTGTACAATTCTGATTATCAGTTTATTCCAAGTTATTTTTGCGTGTACAGATCATCAAGAGTTTTGGTCTTACAGAAAATCTATTGACTTACAAAAAATTTTTAAAATTTACCTTAAATGTCTTCAAGCTTCTATCTTCTTCTGTTTTTTACTTCTTCGCTTTGTTTTTGGATACCAAACAAGGTATTGTCAACATTGTCTGATCAGCCTTCAGCAAAATAAGTGGGTTTTTACCCTCTGGTTACCCCCCCCCCCCCCCCCCCCCCCCCAAGATGCAAAGTATTATGGGGATGTGAAAGTAGAGAATGAGGTTTTTCATAGCACAGGGAAGTCACATTGAGTTCAGATGACATCTTGTAGAAAATCAGAAGTACTACCAGGTTTTTCTATGGCTGATATGAGTTTGTTTGGTGTGTTGTTATCTCTCATCATCTAATTGACATGTTGGTATCAAATATTAAAAAATTTGTCATTTGAGACTCAAGGTGTGAGCAAGCAGCAGTAAGGGGGACTCGCGAAATCCAAAACGCTAAGCTCCGATTTTCGCGGGTATTACAGGCGTCAAAGGCCCCTCCGAAAACACGCGTCCCCCGCGGGAATTACCCGTGCGCAGGGTATTTTGGTAGCGCGAATGTTAAAATATTGTTGGATATACGATGCACGAATGTAAAGAGTTTGTTTATGGACTTCTGTGTAAAGTGCTTGAAACCCAAGTTTAAACCCACTAACCAAATAAGTATATTTTGTTGTGGTAAAAAAATGCAAATAGAAGACGACACGTCAGCACAGTGTACGAGTGTGGTAAGAATATTCGTAATGCCGTACCAAACGCTACCAGAGAGCAGTATTACGCCAATGGAGGTCGTAAGAAAACACCTTATAAGAGAATAAAATATTTAGGGACTGGATGAGTCATATCCAAGGTTTATCGACCGGTATATTTAGACAACGAAGTAATAAAGAAGAAAATCATAGACCACTTAGAAGAGCCAACCCCGCAAAGTCTACGGAAGACATTGAAAAATTAAAGCTAGGGAAATATTACAAAGCTATTCCCTACCTTTTGTCTTAAATTACCGGTAAGTCTATTCCCGAGGTTTTCTGATATGACAAAAAGCCGAGTGGATGTTTTGTCGGCTGGATAAGGATATTCCTTATACCCTGACGTAATTTACGAAATATTTTATGAAATAGACCCCAGCCACCCCCTGTTAGGATGGATTTCCGAGGCGACAATAACATATTACGTGTATTTATATGAAGCGTAATTCATAACGATGAATTTTTATAAAATAAACTTAAATAGTACGCACGCTTTGATTGGTTGATAGCCATGTTTGCATGAGGGTATGTAAACACAGTTTTGACGTCACCACTTTCTTGTTTTTTCCCAGTATAAGTTCAAAAATTTACAGTTTCTTTCGAGAAAAAAAAACTCCCCAAAAATGTATTTGAAGACGAAGTTCCAAATTTTGACTTGTGTCAGGGCCCTCAGGCATAAACCTATGGTCTCAATGCAGGTCTTTCTGATCGTTAATATCATGACCAATCCTCTCGTTGGTCACCGCGAAAGATAAGAATTCCCTCAGGAGCTACAACACACGTCCTTCGTCAGGACAGAACAGCTTCGGTTGTTCAGCGACGTGCTTTCTCATGATTTAAATGCACCACCCGATAAGGAATACAAGTATGTCAAGGAAACAGTCAGAAGCTTCAAACTTTTTCCAGCGATAGCTCTTCAGCTCCACAAAAATAAATATCTTCACGAGGTGAGACGAAACAATCAACTTCGCTGCCATGTTTTCTGGCTGTCAAATTGAGCAAACCACGTTTCTTTTTTCAACCGAGAATTCCAGTCACAGTGACACTCAGTTATCTATACTTTTGATCAACTTTCGTAAAGATAATCAATTCTGAAATCTTTTATTAAGAGTTTATATTCAATCTTTGGACATTTCTTGTATTGTTTAAAGTTTTAGAATGATAAATGTTGAAAATAGCTAGCGATTCTTCTCGCTTCACATTTGCCTCCTTGGCGTTTATTACACGAAATTGATTGGCTAACGATCAAAGTTCGAGATGTAGGAGAAATTTTATTTTGATATGAGAATAAATTCAAATAAAGATTTAGTTTCTTGCAAGTGGTATGTGTTTCCCTGAGTATTTATTTATAAAAGCAATAGAAAACTTTTTTCTCTGTATTACATAGCCTGATAGCAACACTGGGGGGTTGGGAGCACTTCTCGACAGTTAAATGCAAACCCTACTAGTCGGGTTTGCATAACTGTCTCGAATTCTCCCAACCTCCCCTCGTGTGCCTATCAAGGCTATGTAAACACGGAAAAAGTTTTCTATTGCGTAAATATTACGCGTAATAATTCGCCAAATAAGGTCATGCAAAATAAACGTTAATTAAGCGTAATACGACATTATTGATCACATATGAATAAGGCATAGGTTGGAGCAGCTAAGTCATGGACCTAGAATCCTTTGGGTCTTTCGTTTATCTCTCAAAATTATCCGGGTCACAAGGTGCCAGCAATGAAGACGCTTGGTTCACAATTGAGAGAAAAATATCCAACCTGCTGGGATCTTTCCTCGTTCCCCAAGATCAACAAGGATCGCCTGAAAGACGTAGGAAAAAGTTTGCATGAGGCGAAAGACCAGAGTCTTTTTACGAGCTATGATGGAATCGAGAACGACCTAAGAAGGGGAGCCCAATGAGTGCCTCGAAAGCATAAAGATACTTGGTAAAGCTGTGGAGATTCACGAAAAAGGGGCCTATATTATTCTTCTCTTCAATGAGAATTTTTCATCATATGTCTGAAGGGAATGACGAGTTTGAGGCAGTTCAAGGAATATCTGCTCGAGGCTGATTTGTCTTATTAGTCAATGCACATTTTTCCTCCTAGATTTCACACCTTGTCTAATAGAGTAATAATCAACTTAGGTTGTTGTGAGTTGCCTCTCAGGTTTTTTGTCGTGAATTTGGAAATCATACTGCAGGTAATGTATGATGATATCCAAAGATCTTGGAAAGAAAAATGGACTTGACGAAAATAAAAATTGTGAAATACTTAATAATTACGCATATTTTCTGGACTGTCGTTCGATATGCAAATGAAATCCTGTCTTGTTTTTTTCAAAGCAGATGTTTACTGAGCAGCTTTCTTTGAAGCTCTTCTTTTTTGCCTCCTGGTAGATCTTTTTGCGAGATTCCTCGGAAAGATTCTTTTACGACTGTTTTTTTTATTCCTTATGTCCGTCTTTAATTTCTGTCCTTTTTTCCTCTTTTTCCTCTTCGGCTAAGATAAGCGAGAATTCCTACAACATCTATTTGGTATTTTACGGTCACGCAAAAGCCTTTGAGACAAGGTCGTGATCGTATTAACTTTAGCCCTTGACAGAGCTATTGTCGTACCCTACCCTTGGTCCCAT